>NC_059326.1:213652500-213892500 GCF_018350155.1 Leopardus geoffroyi
TGGCTCAGTCAGTTAAGCATCCAACTTCGGCTCAGGTCAGGATCTCACAGCTCGTGGGTTCAAGCCCCACATCAGGCTCTGTGCTGACAGCTCAGAGCCTGGAGCCTGCTTTGAATTCTTTGTCTTCCTCTCTCTAACCTTCCCCTTCCTGTACTCTGTCTCTCTCTCTCTTTCAAAAATAAATAATAAACATTAAAAAAAGTTTTTATACAGTTTATTTGAATAAAAGGGGAGAGGCAGATACTTACTTAACTGACCAGCCTTTTCCAGAAGGCAGATCCCAGGTGGTTTCACCCACATGATGGGCTGAACTGGGTGCCCCAGGCTCACTGGCTTTAGGGCTGCTTCCTCCTGGACAGGCCCTGTCCCCCCGCTTCATGGGGCATGAAAGGGCAGTGGACCCATTGAGGCCTCCCGCGGGAGAGCCAAGCGACCTCCTGGGGGTGATTTCCAGCTCGGTTTTGAAGAGTACGGCTGTTGGTCCCGCTGAGAAGTCCTCACTGCAGAGCTTGTCAAGGTCAGGCATGCTCAAGGCCCTCAGTTCCTGGAGCTTAGAGCGGGATAAGGGAGAGGGCTGGGTGTGGCGCACCGAGGACTTGTTCCTTTTGACGGGAGAGGCTGGGGTCATGGTTGGGGTGGGAATTCCAGAAGGACTAAGTGATTTCTTTGGGTCTGAGTCAGGGCCCTTGTTACTGGCCTCCGCTGGATTCTGCTGGGAGACTGTCAATGCTGTGCTGGAGGGGGACTTGGTCATCTGGGGGATCAGGGTGCTGGCTTCACTTTGGCTTTCGCTGCAGGAGCTCAGGCTGCGTCTCAGTGACCTTGCTGCTGGGTCACTGGGGTGGCTGAGGCTCCCGGAAGCAATGCTGCCAGATGACCGTCTCCCAATGGGAGGCTTGGAGCTCGCTGACAAAAAAGGAGACACCCCAGACCTGGCCACCAGCCGGTCAGAATGGGCTAGGTTCTCAAAAGACTTGATCCTCTGCTTCACAGAGAAAAATGAGGTAGATTCGTAGTTCTGCTCAGAGTAGTAATGTCTTCTAGTGACTTTGATTTTGTCTGTGACTAGGCAGCTCGTCTCTCGCACTGAAAGAACATCCCCTTCGTCTGTTGTTGGAAGGTTCCTCGATGTCTCCAGGAGGGGCTTGACGCTGTACACGCCCTGTCCGTTAGCCAGGCCAAGACCACCACCTCTGGCTGCCTTGGCCTCGAGGAGCCCCCCACTTGTTGCAGGGATCTGGCTGTCCCGGTGAGAGCGACCTGGGCTGTGTAGAGCATGCCCTTCCCGTCCAAAATGGCTTGAAAACTGGGCCGGCATGGAGTAGGTCCTGGTCGCTGGCCTTGGTGTGAAATATGGATGCTCATCTGGCACTGGGCCTGCTGACGTGCCGTTCTTGGTCATCCCGAGGGAGCCTGACACCTGACTTGACTTCCCCTGCGAGGAATCCACCTTTCTAGTAGGCAGTTGTGGGGAGGAGGAGGAGGAAGCCAGTTTTGCCACACTGAAAGATCGCTGGGTTTCCTGCTCTACCTGGGACGCACGAGATGTGAGTGACGGCGGATGACTTGAGGACGTCTCCTCTGACTGGTGACAGAACCTGATCTCACTCTTCTCCTGACAGTTGCTCTGGGCCAAGAACCCTCTTAATCTGTCACTTTCAGCTAGCTTGTCACCACATGCATTCTTGGGCATTCTCTCAGAAGAAATTTCAACTATTTTCAGCTGGTTTGTTCTTTCTAGGGGATCACCAGTAATTATTCTGCCTCCTTTGTCATCAGTCACCCCCGATCGTGCTACTTCTGGTGCCGAATCCATTCGGCTGGCCGTGCGCCGCTCCCTCTGCCCAGGAGGTGGGGCCTCCTGTCCGTTTGTGGCTGTGGACGCGCTGTTCCTCGAGGCCACAGGGGGAGCCCTGGTCTCTGGCCCACACTTAGGAGATCTGGGGGCCACTGGGCAGCCTCTGTTGGGTTCTGAGTGGAAAGCCACGTAGGATCTACCGCAGGCACCCTGCTCAGGGAGAGTCCTGGGGGAGGCGTGGGGCGAAATGAACGCTGTGATGCTCGTTTCCGAAACTGACGGCTTCAGTGACCCCGGGGCAGCAGGTGGCCTGCTCTCCAGCACGCACTGGGGGGACCTGGGGGTGGCCGTGGCATTTTTGTCAAGCTCCTCGTGGTCTATGTGGAACTGGTTAGATGCTCCCTTCAAAAGCATTTTGTGGGAGGTCTGGGGTGAAATGAGGGGTTTCCTGGGATCTGTCCCACCAGCCTTGGCAACGTGAGCTGCAGGGGCCTCGGAACTGGCTTTGCTTTTGCTTTTGATGCTGAGTCTCTTCAGCTTAGGACCAGATTTGGGTTTCTGACAGTTACTTAAGAGTGTTTCCACTGAACTTTTTCTAGGTGAGTCTTTATTTTCCAGATTCACTTTCAGCTGGGGGGAGCTATTAGGCACAGCAATCCCCTTTCTGGAATTCTGGCTGGAACTCAACACCTGACTTTTGGAGTCAGGGCTTCTGCTGGGCGCCATGGGTTGCTCCTTTTCAGTTTTGCCCTGCGAATGTGTCCCTTGGTTATTTTTATTTATTTCTTTAAACCAGGCCATGATGGGCCTCCTGGAAACCATTTTTGGTTTCTGTAGCAACTCATCCAGCTCGTGACTTTCAGAGATATGTAGATTTGTCAAAACAGACTCTCCATTCTTAGGGACATGCACGCTACAGGGGGACTGATTTTCAGTTGCATTGACATTTGTCTCTTGTTTCTTATTTGGGGTCTCGACACCCAGCAAGTCATGTTCTAAACCATCTACCGTGTTCAGACTGCCGAGAGCGACCGGAGGGTTGTGGAAATGCGTGGCGGCTTCAGGAGGCTGCCTGTTCCCCACAGATGAGCTAGTACTGGTGGCCTCCATGGTTTCTTCTTCACACGAGGGTCTGGGGTTCTGTAAAATCCTTACATCTGCATGAAGTTCATGCTCCTGAGAGCTTATATCCGAGAGAGGAAATGGCTGGGAAGAGTTTGGAATTGAAGGGCATGAGTTTCCTGGCACAAAGGATGCTCTCTCGCGTGGATTTCCCACCACTTGACTCCGAGCACTGTGCTTTAAGGGCAGAACTTTGGCCAACACAGGGCAGGGTACGGCCTGGGCAGGTGTGTGAGCAGTAGTTGCAGGCGGATTGGGGGAGCCATTTGTAGAACAAATTTCAATTTGCTCCTCCTCAGACTCTGTAGTGTCTTCCCTGTGAGAAGATCCGCGGGAACGAGGGGGTGACCAGTTGCTCCTGGTGGAAGCTCGTGGGGCTTCGGCGAGTGATTCAGGGTCAGAAGATGAGTCCTCGGCATCACCATACATGGATGAGAGAGATGGCTCCGTGCTGTCACCCAGGCCCGACAGGGACATGCTGTCTTCGTGAAAACTGCTAAAATTTCTAGAGTAGTTGCTCAAAAAGTTTTTGTTCACAGTAAAATGTTTGTCAGGATTAATGGAATCCAAAACTGAAGGCTGGGAGGCCCACTGTGGGGGAGGGGGCTGGCCAGCAGCCCAGGCCCTCCTTAGGGTGGGGGTCTGGTTCCCCACGACTGGCTCAGCATGGTGGGAACTTCCACTTCCAGTGCCTGCTGGAGGTTGACCCTGAGAATGTCCCACTTGACTCAACCGGTCCCCTTTCTGAGGAGACTGAAGTCTTGGTTCAGAAGCATCCAGCTCCTTGATGAGTGTGTCGATGTCAGTCACAGGACTGCCCCCGCTTTCCCTGGGGCAGCAGTGCCCGGAGACACCCCCACACGCCCCTGCAGCCCGGTCAGCGGGTGACGGCAGGGCGGGGCTGGCCTGCGGGGCCCTCTCGGACACAGAATCTGTTCCCTCGGGCAGGGCAGAGCCTGGGGAGTTTGCAGGCACGAGGACGCCTGTTGCGTGCAGAGCCTTGCCGTGGTGACCGGGACTTCTCTGTCTCTCCTCCTGGGACACGAGGTCTGGGGACAGGACGCCACTAGCTGCAGACGCTGCCTCTGCCTCAGGTCCCGCGCCCCTGTGGGCAGCTGCCTTCCTGGGCAAGTTGGCTTCTGGGGCTGCCGGAAGGTTGCTGAAGTCACGACGAGCCGCTGCCATCTTCCCTGGGGAGGCGCTGCTCTCCTGGGCGAGACTCACATGACATCTGTCCTCAGACTCAGGCACCCTGGGCGACACTGGCTCTCCGCGGTCCTCAGGCCGCCTTGCTGGCCCCGTGTCCATGGAGGTCTTGCTGGGCTCAGGGTGAGCTGCCCCCTTCTGCTCTGGGGTAGGGATGGGGTCTGGGGGGCTATCCAGTCCTGTGTGGAGATAAGGGGGGAAGCAGGGAGAGAGAGGGGAAAATGTGAGAAAAACTCTCAATTGAAAAAAAAAAAGGAAAATGAAACACTCTCAAATTTTTGGTCTTTTTTCAGAAAGACATCCCACAGCCTAAATGTAGGCCTCCTTGTCGTTCTGTTTTTGCCTCTGAAATTACAGAGCGCTCACATCTAACAAATACCACTCTGCTCTAGACGTTCCGAAATAACTCAGACTGGCTGGCAGAATAACCCTTTGTTTCTGCCTTTTCTCTCTTTTTGGTTATTTTTAAGGATGGGGACCCCAGAAGCCCTTCCCCTGGGTTTCTTTACACCATCTGCTCTGATGGCAATGGCCTCAGGGGTCAGGCTGTTCTGTTTGATCCCTCAGCTTTGTGTTCATCTGCAGAGGCTTCGGGTCTCTGGTTTAGCTCTAGGTCATGGGTTTGGCCTTATGGTGGGAGTTGTGTGCTGTAGAGTCTAAAACAGTCAAGTGACGACCTCTGGGGACTTACTGCTCAGTGCAGGACAGGAGGGAGGAGGCTAATTTGGGAAGAAACACAGGACGCCACAGAAGGAGGCAAGTCCGCACTGTACCTTGGTTGTGTCTTGACCGCGTTGAGAAGATTGGGAGAGCTGGAAGGCCACATAATCTGGGAAGCTCTGACAGAAGGGGTCGGGGGCGGGAGGGGGGGTGGGAGTTCTGCGGGGAGAGTCGGGCCACACAGTGATCGGGAGGAAGGCGAAGAAGAAAATGGAATGAAAGCAGAGAAGAGAGTGCATGAAACCTCAGAGGCGCAGGGAAAGGCAATGCATGCCGGCGACGGTGGGAAATGAAGTCCTTTCATGAGATGGGCTCTGGAGGGGCCTCCTCATGAGGCCCCCACACACTCGGGCTAATCTGTTCACCTCTGGCACATGGCATTTTATAATCAGGAGAAAGGACATAATAAGAACATTAGATTTGCTATTTTCTTGGGAACTATGGGTTGCTGGGAAACAGTCACAATCAAAGCACCTGCTTTGAGAAGATGGTCTCCCCAAACGTTATATTCACTCCACATCTCCCACACAAATCATTTTTTTAATTTTTTAATTAATGTTTTAATTTTTTACTTAAAAATTAAAAAAAATTTAAATACTTTTGAGAGAGAGAGAGAGACAGAGTGTGAACAGGGGAGGGGCAGAGAGAGAGGGAGACACAGAATCTGAAGCAGGCTCCAGGCTCTGAGCTGTCAGCACAGAGCCCAGTGTGGGACTCGAACCCACGAACCGGGAGATTATGACCTGAGCCAAAGTTGGGCAGTTAACTGACTGAGCCACTCAGGCGCCCCTTCCACACAAATCATCTTAATTGCATATTCCTTTTCCCTCCTGAAGTTCCTATGTCAACAATTAAGAACTAGTTATTAGGACTTAGTACTGTGCTAAGAGTTTTTCATGCACTTAATTTTCCTCCCAAGACTGTGAGGTAGGTCCTGTCACCATCTACTTGGGAACAGGAGGGAACTGAGGCACAGAGTGGTTAAGCAATGGATCCAGGGCCAGAGTTTATAGCCAGGGTCACCCGGGAAGGTGGCTCCACACCCCACCCTGTTATCTATAAACCCCGACTGCATGGCCTCTGTGTAGACAGCACTTGGCAACAGCAAGGTCGGCCTATCAAGACATGCGTGGAGAGCATACACAACCTCCCCAGACCCCGTGGAAGGGGAGGGACGTGCCAAGATTTGAATCCACGGGCTCATGTCCTTCTCTGCTCTGCCTTTTTGAACTCCCTTCAGAATGACTTTCCTGCTTCTGCTGGTACCAACTCGGGGAAAAGTCACAATGAGACAAAAGGAAGGGATTTAATAGTCGTTCTTCAGTTTCAGATGCATCTGCTGAACAAACCTTAAGTTTTTGTTAGCAATTTGACTTTATTGCAAAGCGTGTAACTTAAAAGTGTTTTGGGAGAGATTAAATGACATAGAGGCAGTCCTTGATGTCACGTTTCAAAGTAATCCTTCACTTGTAAACCTCCCCAAATGTCCAATAATGGGCAGAATGTTGCCTCAGTTATGGCACAAAATGGGGTGGGAGGCCCAGCAGCCTTACAAATGATGTTGCAGGCACAGGAGGACGCGGAAGACATCGGTGCAGTGTCCGAGCTAGAGCGGGGCCACAGGTGTGTGGAGATGGACTCATTAAGTGTTTAGGATGGCCCGCCAGGGCCAGCGTCAGCCGTGCAGGCCAGGAGTGTCTTGTGACCTCAGCACACGGCTCAAATATTACATTCTGTGGATGTGTGAGGGAAAAGATAGTTCTCGGTGCATCTGATCTCATGTAAGCAGAGTGCTGAGATTCTGAAGGGCAGGAACCCCTCTGTGTCATCTCATGACTTATTCACTAAGGTTCACATCACAAAATAGGTAAAGAGTGTCAACTGACTGAAAATGGATGCACTTGATGTGGAATTAAAACTAGGAGTTTAGGCACAATGATTTAGTAAAGCTGTTAAATGCAGGAGCTTTTAAATATCATTCACCTGTGTAAAAGCACCCCCCCCTTCCCAAAATTCTCCACGTGTAACATCTGTATAAGGGTAACTTCTGCCTTCCCATCTTGAAGCTTAACCAGCACCAAAATAACCTTACCTGTCCTTGGTTGCTCCGGTGCAGCTTCCGGCAGGTTCTCTGTGCGGTGGCCAGCATCTGGGTGGCATGGGGCGCTGGTTGGCCCCCAGTTGGAAGGGACACGTCCATCCTCGACGGTTAGCTTCCCCAGAGATTCCTGGCACAATGACAACCACAAGTCACTGTCATCAGTTTTCAGGTTTTCTGTACCCTAAGACCTCACACACAGAGAAGAGCTGGTTTGGGGAATTTCAGAGAACCCCGGATGAGGAGCCACGAGATCCAGATTCTGGGTGTCAGATCCACTAGAAATTATATGGACTTGTCATTCTTCCTAAGCCTCAGTTTTCCTAACTTTGGAATGTGGGTGATCAGGGAACTGCAGATCAGAATCACACTGAGATGTCACCCCACACCCATGAGGGTGGCTATAATCAAAAGCAGAAATAACAGGTGTTGGCGAGGATGTGGAGAAACCGGAACCTTGTGCACTGTTGGCGGGAACGTGAAATGGTTGAGCCGCTATGGAAAAGGCTACGGAGGTTTCTCAAGAAAATAAACACAGAAATACCATACGATCCACGTATCTGACTTCTGGGTGTACACCCAGAAGAACTGAAAGCAGGGTCTCTAAGAGGTATGTGTATTGCCATGTTTATAGCAGCACTATTCACAATAGCTAAAATGTGAAAGCAGTTCAAGTGTCTGTTGATAGATCACTGGATAATCAAAATGGGGGATATACCGAAAATGGGATATTACTCAGTCTTAGGAGATTCTGATCCAGACTACAACAGGGATGAACCTTGAGGACATTATGTGAAGTGAAATAAGCCAGTCACAAAAAGACAGAAGTGTATGATTCCACTTTTATAAGGTATTGAGAGGAGTAGAAATCAGAGAGACAGAAGACAGAGTGGTGGTTTCTGGGGGCTGGTGGGAGAGTTGTTATATAACAGGTACAGAATCCACGGGCTGAAACCATCTGTTTCACAAGACGAAAAGAGTTCAGGAGGTGGTGGTGATGAATGCACAACATTATTAACAAATTAATACCACTGAACTGTACATTTTCACATAAGGTGGATTTTACCACAGGAGAAAAATATGGGGAAAAAATTGGGGATAAGACTTGCCCTGTCTAACTCACAGAGATTTAAATAAAAGATGAGTAAATGAGTAAAAAAAAAAAAAAAAGCATACAGCCCACAAAAGGCTATACAGACGTAGGTATTGTCTGTGTACAGTATGGTAATATCCACGACTGTAAGGTCAGCATCTCAGTTTGGTACTTAGGGCCAGGACTCATCTGGACAAGTGAAACGGACATTTAATCTTTCAAAATTTCACTTTAGCCAAGTGTCAATTACTTCATCTTCCTTTCTTCTATCTAAAACCTACTGTAAAAAAAAAAAGAAAAGAAAAGGAAAAAAATCGCAAAACCAACCCGCCAGGAAGTTAAATCAGATTTGAAATTCACTCTCAGAGTTAAGGAGTCTTCACAAAGTGGCCCAAAGGTGGCAGCAGAGGAGAGAGGTGAAATGGATACAGCGTCTTTCAGCGGCTCTTGTATAAAAATCATTTAGTATCTGCTGAGGGAAATCTGCACAGGGTTTGAGTCAGTTATTTCTCTTTAGCAGTAAGGCATAAACGTAATAGAAAACAGCAAAAGAGGTTTGGAATTAGTAAGGCATAAATGTAATACAAAACAATGAAAGAGGTTTGGCATTAGACAGAGGTGTGACCGAACAGCACTGTGAATGCACCAAGTGCCACTGAACTGTATTCTACAGTGTTTCATTTTATGTTATGTGGCATTCGTCTCATCTTGAAAACTATTAAGTAAAAACAGCAGAAGACAACTTACTTACCGAAGGTTTTTTTCTTTTTAAGCTTCCAATATTTGAGGGTAAATACTTAATGACGATGCATTTTTTTAAAAGTTTATTTATTTATTGCTTCTCGGCCTTTTGGCTAAGATCAAGTGTAAATTTTGTTTATTTTGAGAGAGAGAGAGAGAGAGTTCATGTGACCAAGCAGGCAAGGGGCAGAGAGAAAGGGAGAGAGACCCCCAAGCAGGCTCCGTGCTATCAGTGCACAGCCTGAGGTGGGACTCGATCCCACGAACCACGAGATCAAGACCTGAGCTGAAATCAAGAGTTGGGTGCTTAACTGACACAGCCACCCAGGCGCCCCATAAATGGCAATGCATTCTATTTTCTTTCTGATGTATAGGTGAAATCATATTTTTGAAATAAATTTTTTTAAGAGAAGAGTTAAACTTTTGTGCAAAAGTTTTAAATGCTTCTCAAAATTCTTATTGGGAATACTCATTCACAATGACAAAAGCTCTTATTTTATAAACAATTATGAACAAAACCCCTGATTTCTATAGTTATCCAAAACTGGCTGATACTTTTTAAAAGAAGGGGTTAACCCATCAGCCGAACATTGCATTTTAAAACACATATGCTAGTTGGAAGTAGTAACATATTTTAGGAGGATGAAAAAAGATGTGTTTCTACTTTTTCTATATGGTTAACAAAAATCCCTTCTGCCTAATATAGTTTTTATGACTTCATATTTTCTGGGTCTGTTTACACATATGTTTGTATAAACCACTTGAACATGTATCTTTATAGATGCAGCCTTACAATCAGCTCAGAGAGAAACTATTTATGTTGAGATCGCAAACATTTGTTTCTCTTACTCCTCCTTGCTTACGTGGAGGTATACTGACTAAAATCAAGCCATGTGAGAGGTGCCTGGGTGGGTCAGTTGGTTGAGCATCCGACTGTGGCTCAGGTAATGATCTTACGGTTTGTGGGTTTAAGCCCTGCCTTGGGCTCTGACACTCGGAGCCTGGAGCCTGCTTCAGATTCTGTGTCTCCCTCTCTCTCCGCCCTCCCCCGCCTGCACTCTGTGTCTCTGTCTCTCAAAAATAAACAAACATTAAAAAAATTTTTTTGAAAATCAAGCAATTTGACAATCTGGACCATTCTAACATATGTGTAACCAAGTTGTAACATAAATAATATTGACTCGCATTTAAAGTGGTGCATTATAAGTTTTCTTTCTTTTTTTTTTTTTAAGACTTTCTTTTTCAGTCTTCTTTACCGTCAACATGCGGCTGGAACTCACAACCCCAAGATGGAGAGTCAGACTGAGCCTGCCAGGCACCCAGGTGCATGTTAAGTTTCTAAGTGAATGCCTGCCCAATTTTTCACGTGATTCTCACAATAAGGGTACGAATAGTTTTGATTATTACACAGTTGCCGTAAAAAGTCTGAAAAAATAAGGATCGCGCAGAACCTCACCAGCTGGAGGGAATCACTGTTAGCCTGTGTGACGGTCCCTCTGGCTCTGAGAGATAATCAGGGCATGATCTCTCCTCAGTGGTCCAGACAACTGTGCCTCACAAAGATTCAACAACTTGCCTCAATGGTCACCCAACTAGCCAGTGGACCAGACCCAGCATTCTTCTTCACCAGCCTAGTGCTGCCCTTCCCTCATCAACCATGTGTACAGGTCCCGTGCACAGGTAAGAGAGGGATTTCATCTTTTGGCAGAATGATCTATGACTCAATACCTGGGCATGTTCCCCCCACCAGCTGCTACAGTCTGTTTCTCCAACCATTCCCCCTCTTCCAGGCAGGATACCCTCTGCTTCCTAACACACTCCGTATTCACTCACACAAAAGTCACTGAGATCCCAAGTGACTGAAAGGAAACCAGTTACCTTCTCCACAGTTCCATCAGGATGAAAATCAGTCCCGGTCTCTCTGCCAGGAGTGGCCTGGATACATGGGTCATCAGCTCCATCAGCTAGGTTTTCAGTCTCGGAGTTGCTGGGCCTGGCGTCAGCCTCGGGCCTCTTGTGGTGTGGGCTGACCCTGGCCACTGGTTTGTGCCTGGACTCCAGGTTGTCATTCTTCTGCTGGGGGGACCTGGAGACATCTGTGCGCACCAGATTCTGGGGGCCTGTATCGGCTTTGTATTCCAATTTGGGGGAACTCTTAGATCCTGATAGTTCCTTCTTCCCTGAGCGGCCAGGGCCACCCTTGGGGGCCGCTACCGAGGCCAGGAGGTTGGCTGAATGGGAAGGAGTGTCCCCCGTGCCCTCTGGGACACTCTCCTCTAAGTCCAGCGAGCTGCCCAGGAGAGGCACTGAGGAGGCCTTACTGACCAGTGTTTTCTGAGGATGTTCCTCCTGGTTGTTGATACTCATGACCTTGGAAGAGGTCATCAAGACCTGCCTACAGTCGTCCTCTGGCAGAGACCTGCTGGGACCAGAGAGGGTCCCTGGGAGGGAAACGCAATCCCCTTCGCCATCAAACTCTTCTTCGTCACTGGCATCGTCTGTGTCATAGCAGCCAACCCTCCTCTGGCGGACGAGAGGGTTTCGGAGCACCTGCGGGCTCCCAGGGAGACTGGCTTGTCTGGCAACCGTCACCTGCTTGTGGAAGAGCCCCGAGGCCCGCTGGCTTCCTAGAGACACGAGGCTGTTGGCCCTGGCTTTTCCTGGTTCCTTGTGAGCTGGTGGGGAGGGGGAAAGAAATCATCAAATGAGACAGGGTTTCCCGTCTGGCCTGGTTTTACAACTCAACCCCCCTCATTATACATGAGCACCCCCCCATTCACAACTGCCACCTATTCGTCCTCTGGCCACTGAAGACCAGGCTTAGACGATAGGGCTTCTTGGGATTTGCACAGAGTGGACAGCCAGAGTCCCTCTCTCCTTTTCCCACTGGCCTCTTGTTTAAAATTTTTTTCTTTTTTTTACTTCAATCTCTGGATTTGGTTTGCACATGTATGCTGCCTAGAGACAGAAATGTTTAATTCATCAACACCCATGATGCCTGATACATGGCTGGGGTTCGCACTAGATGCTGCTGCTGGGAGCTCCTTTTTGGGAGGATGCCCAGAGACCAGCAAGCTCTGCACTCCAGGACCTTATCCCGTGAGGCCCCCCCTTCATCACAGGAGGCCCTTCCTCAGGGGCAAGGAGTGGGGGCTGGGTACGGGGGGCACATAAGCTCCTAGAACATGGTACAGGGAGCCTGATATTATATTCTCTGTAAGTTCCAACCAGGGATAGGGGAAAACTTGTTTGCTCAGCAAACTCTTTGCATCTTGCTAAATGAAAGAAAAATTACACGTGCTTCCACCTTGAAAGGTTTCCATCAGAGACTACGGTAAGTGCATCAGCTGCTTCAAATGAAAGCCAGAGTGGTCAAGTCTGCCTGTCCTAAGACAGAGATGTTCTTGTTCAGACATTAGAAATTAAAAAAAAAAAGTGCAGGGGTGCTTGGGTGGCTCAGTTGGTTGAGCGTCTGACTTTGGCTAAGGTCATGATCTCGCGGCTTGTGAGCTGAGCCCCATGTCGGGCTCTGTGTGAACAGCTCAGAGCCTGGAGCCTGCTTCAGATTCTGTGTCTCCCTCTCTCTGACCCTCCCCCATTCATGCTCTGTCTCTGTCTCAAAAATAAACAAACATTAAAAAAAAAAATTAAAAAAAAAAAAAAAAAGCAAACCACACCAGCAGAAGCCTGAGAAATCAGTATGGTTCACATGGGATTACCTCATATTGTAGTGAGAGCGTAATCAATGAGATTTAAAAACACCGGTTTGATAACATCTCTCTTACGGGTTCAGAATCTTTCACTCGCTGCCTTCTAAAAAGAATGAAGTTAGGGCCCAGTGAGGGAAGGGACCTGAATCTTGGCTAGGGTTCCCCTAAAACATAAAGCCATCAGGCTGCTAACCTGATTTCATGCCATAAATTTCAAGACTAAGTTATGTAAATAGCATCTAAATGCTGGTTTAGCCACCTCCAACACCCTGGGTGCAGAACGGGTGTCCAGATCCTTTACCGCAGACCTGAGGGGCCCGTCATTAAATGGTGGGCTGCATTTTCTAAGAATAAACTCTGAATTTCGTCAGGGAACAAAGACGGCTTCTACTCAACCAGAGGCTTGGGTTCCAGTTCTCCGTTCACATTAAAGCATCATAATACGTAAACCCATGTGGCCCGAGTCAGAAAACAGTCATTGTTTACTGGAGGTGCTGGGTGGCAGGCCACCGTCTTCAGAGATGCTGCATCCACTTCCTGGGTGATCCTCGTCCTCAGAGCCGGCCACCATGAAGTCTGACAGGGGGCCTGGGACACCGGGGGCAAAGTACTGGGCGGGTTCGGGGTCAGAAATCAGGGGATCCTGTTGGAGAAGACAGTGGTGGATGATAAGCAAGCACACCAGAAGCTGATCAGCTGAAATAGTAATTACTTCCTGTCTTTCCAAGAACACTTTGTTCGAATCCATGGTCCTGTGAAACAGTGGTGACAATAAACACCCAGTTCCATTTACTTCAGGATGGCTAAATTAAACAATTAAGGAAAAAGCCAACAGTTGCTGCCAGACCATGTTTTTAAAAGATCTTTTTTTTTTTTTTTTTTTTTTTTTTTCCAAATGCTTAGCAATGATCTGAAAAGCCACAGCAGCACTGTATCAACTATCCCAGGAAAAACACTGGGGGAGAGAGAGAGGAAAATAGAAATAAATTCCCAGCCACTGGTTCAACCTAGTGATGGAACAAGGAAGAGGGGAGTTTGAATCCTGGGCTCTGATCCACTGGGATTGAGGGGCCGCCAGCTGAGAAAGATTCCAGTCTCCTTAAAGTCACAGGCTCCCCCCAAACCAACTAGGACCCTTTATTGTGGAGCAGGTTGTAAACTATCCTTCAAACTGCAGCTCACGGGGCTCAGGTCATGATCTCACGGTTTGTGAGTTTGAGCCCCGCATCAGGCTCTCTGCTGACAGCTAGGAGCCTGGAGTCTGCTTCAGATTTTGTGTCTCCTTCACTCTTTCTGCCCCTCCCCAACACATACGCGTGCTCTCTCTCTCTTTCAAAAATAAACATTAAAAAAAATTAAAAAGAAAAACTGCAGCTCACTTCTTTTATTTTGTTGCTCTATTTTTTTCCTAGATGAATAGTTAATGAAAGAAACACACATTTTTATATTTGTTCTCAAATTAGCATTGTTGCAGCTGTCTGTGTAGAGTGGCCAAAATGACTCATGGACAGAAATATGGGCTGGGCCCTCAGGTTTGGCTTCTGGGCTCCAGGAATCGGTTCGTGGGCCAGCTGAGCGAGGCAGCAGTGTGCCTTGACTCACCTTTTTTGCAAGAGAGGGACTCTTCAAGGGGGTACCTGTTGGAGGGAAAATTCACCATAAAGTTAAAAGAGCGCAGCTCGAATTCTTACAACTAGGCTCTCATTCTCAACTAGAAAAGAAGGAGCCAAACATGTTAACTCTTCTCTGCTTGACTGACACTGATGGGCTGTGTGCATAGGTGGTAGACATGCATGCACTTGACCCGATCCCCACCCCACCCCACCTCCCAAGGTTCTGCTCATGCTTCAAGCCCTAACTTGGATGCTACCACCTCCATGGGATCACCCAGTTGGAAGTAACTTCTTCTGAATCTCGAGAGTATTTTATATTACCCATACACCAATTTCCATACACACAGTATAATTTAATTATAAGTGGATGCCTCTCATATTCCTTCCTCAGCTATTCATCTACAGGGCTGAGATCTTCAGTGATCTGACTCCACAATGCTCAGCATTGCACCTGGGTCTAGGAAGTATTCAGTGATATCTGCTGAACGGATTGAAGGATCAACGAACAAAGAAGTCCCACTCAAGAAACCCATGAAGAAACTGGGGAGAGGGTTGAATAACCTATTTTGGTTTTTAGTAGAAGGATGTGAAGATTCTGCATTGAAACTTTAAATTCTATGCCATGAGCAAAAAGATCTTGGGCATGAGGTCCATAGCTTAATAAAATCTTTCATAATAAATGATCGAATGGGTATGCCAGACTTAGGAGAGGACAGCTTGCAGGCAGGTCAGGAGAAGGAGCTGGCCGAATAAAGAGCCCATTATGGTTGTGCCCACTTTAAATATATTAATTATGGATGGAAATAATCAGGGTATTACATGGCTGCCAAAAAATCTTAAGTCTTCCTTTTCCTCTGACAACCAGTAACTCATGTCTCAGTTCTTTTTTCTCCTGACATCAATCTTAACATCAGTAATATCTTGAGTTGAGACATGTTTGCAGAGTCCCTTTGGATTTCTATTCTACCGGAAACATTACTTTCAAAACTTGATGGAATGTTTCACATTTAAAATTCATATGAAATTCTTACTATTTCAGTCCTTCTCTGCCTTAAGTTTCCCACTTAAAGAAGCGGAAAATCATGATTTTGGGAGCCTCTATTACCCTTAAGTTGAAACTTAAAAAAATACCGACTTATTATTGAAATAGAGCTGCCGTACTTTGTGGAAATTTTTAATTCATGTAAAGAAACCCCAGGTTTTGGAATGGAGACCACTCTGCATCTATCAAACAACTGATATTTTGGGATTACTTCATTTTTACCTAAAACATTTCATATGAATTGTACATAAAACACATGAAATGCTGCTAACTCATTTTTGCAAATGATCTTGTAGTACAAGAAGCATGCATAATTAGAACTTTAATAAAGCACATTAAATAACTGCAGAAATCAAAAGTAGACGCTAAGAAAAAGCACAGAATCTCCTGGACAACTACTTCTGCCAAACCTGGTAATTACAAAGAATCCAACCAATAACATTGCATTGGGGAGTGTCCCATGGGGAAGGTTAATTGAGAGACTCTTCTGAGTGTTGAATGAAAATGTGCAAATACAGTACCTAAGCCAGGAGAGGAATTGGCCTCTTTGCTCTCCTGATAAGTGCTGCGTGCTATCACTGCATCCATTTCCTGCTCGGAAACCTGGTTTTCAGCAGAAAGCACAAATTAGCTGGTTTTATTTATTTTCCCCCCAAAAAAGTAGCTAGGACCAGAGTCAGAGGCTGAGTGCAAATAAAGAGGAAAACCACAGGACCAAAGATTATGACCATCCTCTGAAGCAATAGCTCAGGGTGTGTAAGAAATATTGCCAGGTTAACATATGGCTTCAAACAATGTATTCAAAATCAGACCCTCAGTTGGTTTTCAAATTCATTAAAGCTTTCAGGTGCTACATGGCTGATACCTGCCTCTCTCTAGAACACTCACTTCTAATTCTTTTTTCCTAGATTTTACTTAAACAATTTCAAACCTACATAAAACTTGTAAAAGTAACACAAGAGTAGTAAATTCTTCATTGTTGTTTTTTAAAACATTCTCCCACATTTACACTCATGCTCTTTCTTTATACAGATACACACACCATTTAACATTTTAATTTGGGAGTCAGTTGCAGACGTTAAGAGGTTACAAACCTCCTAAAAACAAGAACATTCTCTTTAATAACCCCGGTACTATTGTCAATTCTAGGAAATTTAACATTGACACAAATGACTGTCTAATGCACATTTCATATTCCAATTCAGCCAACTGTACTAACACCGTCCTTCAGAAATGCTACTCAAAATGTGTCAGCAGACAGAAGTAGTTCACAGGAAGTTTGATGCCAGCTTGTGAGGAGATAGGATTTTCCTCTAGACTGCTTATCAACACTCAGTGTCTTTCCCAACAGTGTCTTGCTGGGGGAAAAATGTCCACTGAACTGAGTGGTGGCCCTAGTGATGTAACTGATTTGCATTCTGGTGCAAGCTCCTTATCTTGTTGTGGATCTTTAGCGGATTGTCACCAACTAACTCCTTCACATAGTAATGCTTTCTAGAAATTTCATTTTTGGCAATCCAGAATTCAATTTAGGGTCAAGTCTTTTTTAGACTCCTTTAATCCAAAACACTACTGAGCTTTTGTCTGTCACAATACTGATATTCTGCAAGAAACCTAGGCCAATCAAACCCTCAATTAGGATCTAATAGTTTTTTCATGCTGAGATTTAGATTATGTATTTTTTTTTTTTTTTTTTTTGCAGAAAAACTACAACAACTGTTTCCTTTTCAGTGCATCAGAGAGGCACTCAGGGTCAGCATTTCATGTTTCATGACTGATGGTAACTTTGACCACTTGATTAGGATGGACTTCACCACATTTCTTTACTAGATTTTTTTTTTTTTTTTTTTTTTGGTCATCAATGAGTAATCTGGGAGGAAACAGCTTCAGACAACATCAATATCCTGCTCCCCAGTATATTTTTACTCAATGGTTTTAGCATCATTGATTACTCTTATTTGAATCAATTTTTATGATGAAGTTTTCAAAATAGTCATTTTATAACTCTTCTTTTCTTTCTATATTTATTGGGATCATGGTAGATTCATGCATTTTTCCCCCATTAGTTGTTATCCCTGTCATTATTCAATATGGAAAAAAAGTTTAAAGCCTGATATATGCTGAACTACGAGGTATTTTAAAAGACAATTACATAACTTGCATAGAGTTTCTTTTTTAAAGGTAAGAATACTGTAAACTTAGAATGGTAATTTTATGTACTAAAATAACATTTAGCATAAGTAATATTTGGATAAGCATAGCAATTTTTCTTAATAAGTAAATAAAGTTATGCAAGATTCAGCATTATGTTTTAATCTAACAGATAAATCATAATCACATCATGGCTTTTATGTAATACTTTCTAGCAACCTTCACAGGAAATAAAATATATATATATACATATACATATACATACATACACAAAGCATATACACTAAAACACACACATATACTTCATAAAGCAAAAGTAATTTTGTATAAATGAGTCAGGGAAAATATAAGCTTATATGGTGGTTGCAAATTTTTCTTGCCAATTTGCAAGAATTGCAAGGTTGCCATTTTCTAATTAACATTAGACTTTCAATATTTGCAACTATTTTTCTGAGTGGGAGAAAAATGGTCAGGTTTTGAAACAAGTGAAAGATTTCCTGGATAATTCTAGTCATGCTGAGAGCCCCAGGACCAGTTAAAAATGGACCTCTATGACTTTCTTCTACTTAACATAAGCTAGAAGCTTTAACCTGAGTAAGTCCAAATCTTAGCTTGTCTAGACCTGGAGGGTTTGAATATCCCAGTTGGGCAGTCACTGCGCCAGTCATTATGAGAAACAGAAGAAAAGAAAATCCTTGTGGTATTTCTATTGGAACAACATGAAAACTAAGGAAGTACATACATTCAGTATCAAAATGTACTACTGGCATGAGATGCTGGGGTGAGCGGTATAAAAATACATTAAACATAAAATGGAATCTTGACCAAAAGAAAAATATAGTATGATGTTACAATTATGAACACCATGTTTACCTAGCAAGAAATGTGAAATCTAGTAAAACAAATACTGAAATCTGGTTTTGCTGGATGTATCTCCCACACCATCATGATGACCATTTACTGTGGCCAGAAACATGAATCAACCTGTATTCAACAGGATCGCAGACCACCAGTCCATCAGAATTATTATGCTTTGCGCTTAAATGCCATTCTGATGTTTGATTGTACTGGCAAATTAGGTAGATGCTTTTGGGCTGAGACGAAGCAGACCTCCCAACAAATCGTGACCTGTGCTATTTTGGAATGGATTTTGAAGTCAGACATGCCTTGAAACGAATGCCTGGAAACCACTGAGAACTTAATTTTTTATAATGTTGTTGAGGGATGTGCGAGGTCAGCTCTAGCTTATTGGACTGCTTCCTAAGTGGGAAGCAGGTGATGGAATCCCAGAGAGGACCCTAGAGGAAGGAGTCAAGACCACTCTAGCTGTGAGTTTGAGGCAAAGTGGTGTTAAAAATGACATGGGGTGCCTGGATGGCTCAGTTGGTTACGTGTCTGCCTCTTGATTTCAGCTCAGGTCATGATCTTGTGGTTGTTGGGATCAAGCCCTGAATCAGGCTCCTTGCTGACAGCAATCTGTCCCTCCCCTGCTTGCACACACTCTCTCTCAAAATAAATAAACTTAAAAAAAAAATGACCCAAAGAGAGCCATGGGGTCAGCAGAGAGACAAAGGAGAACAGATTACAAGGGAAAATGTCAGGACTATAAAACATAAAGGAGAAAAACAGGAAGTGACAAGAAGGAAAAAATGGAAAATGGTAGAAGCAGGACTTGATTTTATTTTAATGATATTTATTCAAGAAGTTTTTATTTAAGACATATATAGACAGGAGAACACAATCTGGGAAAAAAAATAGTAGTAGAGTTGACTTTGAATCAGTCTAACGGCAATCCTTGTCCAAGCACTATGGAGAATCAGTATAACAAAGCCACACCACTGAAAACACTAAAAATGATGCTATAAAATTAATACACTAAAGAAATCTCAGAAATGGGATGACCCAAAGTTCTCCACACACACGTCTTACTCTCAAGATGGCATACAAGTCCATCAAGCACAGCAGTCTGGGACCATTTAGGATATAATCAAATAATAGTACAAATGATACAGAGGAGGTGGTCATATGATAGGCACAAAAAGAACTAATATTCTTTTTTTAATGTTTATTGATTTTTGAGAGAGAGAGAGAGACAGAGTGAGAGAGGGGGAGTGGCATAGAACAGGAGAAACAGAATCCAAAGCAGGCTCCAGGTTCTGAGCTGTCAGCATGAAGCCTGACACAGGGCTTGAACCCATGAACTGTGAGATCATGACCTGAGCCAAAGTCAGATGCTTAACCGACTGAGCCACCCAGATGCCCCCAAAAAGAGCTAATGTTCTTAAGGAGCATTTTGAGTTACTGAAAGGGAAAGGCTAAATTTTGTAAAATATAACCTGATATTATAGACAAGTTAATTTAAAAGGATTTTTACATCAAGTACTTGAAACAACAAAAAACGGTGCTCAAAGCCAGTAGAGTTGAAATTGCTGAGGTGTGCTCTGGTTAACCTAAAAAAATTAAAAGCAACTGCTCAAGTATAAAAGAGATACAACCAAATAACACAAAGGCCTACGATACAGGGGCTATGATTATCTGCAAATTCAACAATGTGATATCAATGCAGAAAAAATATTAGTGGACTCTTAAGCCTTAATGACAGAAGTATTCTCCTCGGGTCAAGGATGGCTTGGACAGATCATTTAATCCAATGCTCTCACATTTTCTTGATGCAGAAACCCAAAAAGGTTAAGTATCTCACTAGAGATCAAACAAACAGCTGGAAGTTACTCAGAACCCAGCACTCTTATCTTCCTACCATATTTTATATTCACCAATAACACTGTCAAAATTTTCTAATGAAATTTCTAAGAGTGTGAAGATGAAGAAGTCCACATCAATGATTTGTTCCCATGTGTATCAGTTACTTGGTCACTGTGTGACCACAGGCTGATTCCCAAGCCTGGCTGGGTGAACTGTCTTACCAGAGTGTGTGTCATCATAGGAATATGTGTCATCACTGCTACAGGACAAATAACCAAGCCATCTTTTCATATTTAGAACAGTAAGAAGTACTTCACCTTTGGATTAGGGTGCCGGCCAATGACAAGTCGAACAGGTCCTGGGGGGCATTTGCTCAGGATGGTATGGACTTTGCTTAAAGCAGCATGGCGGACATTGACTGAGTTCACTTCTAGGATTTGATCTCCGCGGCTAGGGAGGACAACATAACCAACACGCTGTGGTAACAGTTAAGTTTTTACAAGATTTCCCTCTGGGAGAGGTTTATAATATGAAATCTTTTCTGAATACTTTAAAGAAGCAAATGACATCTTTTCATCTTTGCATATGTGTGAAAAAGCAACACATTCATATAAACACATTAGATATTAAATCAGCAAAGTCCTTATGCGTATCTAGCTGCATTTTCAGAAGTAGTAAAGTTAAATAAAATTGATAAGACAATAACAAGGGTTACCATTTCTTGAGCACAGAGTGTAAACCAGGCACTATAAAAAGCAATTTCCATAACAATCCTTTGAACAGGTATTATTATTCCTATTGTTTAGACAAGGCCACAGACTTTAGAGAGGCCACCTTGATGTCACACACTGTTGAACTCAGGTCTGTCTACCTTTTGATCATCACAAGATAGCTCCTTGACCACCACCATTTTCTTTTTTTCCCTACCATCTTGAAATGATTATTGTAATGTAATTTGAGGGGGAAATATCTTGAAGCTCAAAGGTTACCCAAGAATTTGTAAAAACGTTTTAAATTTGAACAAATGAGAAATTGGGGACAAGATGCCCATTTTGACTTGAAATTATAGGCAGAGAACTCAGTAGGAGAGAACAAAAGACTCTTTATATGGTGTTTGAAGAATGTTCATTTGGCAGGCTCGACATATGGAACCATTCAAGAAAGAAACATCATCTTGGGATGTCATTAAAGGATTTTTTTTCCTTGGGTTCTAAAAGTATATTTTCTTTAATGTACTTTGGATGATTTGCTAAATTTTTTTTGTATGAAAATTCACTCTGATGATTAACTAAAAACATAACATAATCTATTAACAGGGCCCCAAAATGGCAACCTCAAGGCATGTCATTTTGACAATTCCTCAACTGCTCAAGGACTTAGAAGCTTATAGGGGGGAAAAGTGATACTGTTTACACAGAGTGCTTTGTGCACTACGTGTATATTCTAGTGGCGTTTGGGTGGGCACAGATCCACTGCCGTTACTATATAATAGAACACCTAGACATCTCTTGTATAACAGAATATCCATGCTACAACTTACCTAGCTGGACTGAGAAATCAGACATGTGGTGATTTCAGACAATAAGCATCTAGACAACATCACTCAGAAAGGAATGAAACAACAGGAA
This sequence comes from Leopardus geoffroyi, assembly GCF_018350155.1. Classification (NCBI taxonomy): domain Eukaryota; kingdom Metazoa; phylum Chordata; class Mammalia; order Carnivora; family Felidae; genus Leopardus; species Leopardus geoffroyi. The sequence continues at coordinate 213,674,126 of NC_059326.1, forward strand.
AGGTCAAGAGATTATAGTTAATAATAATAGAGGCCCCTGGTTTAAGGGCATGATTTCGGACTCTTTTGTATCCAGTGATTCTGAACTGTTATGAGCAGTTCCTGGCATCACATATGAATTTTACATAAATGAATATAAAAGTGAAAGAAAATATTTAGATGATCATAGGTATCTATGTAGAGTTGTATTTTGTCAAGTTTCTGAAACTGAGCTTCTGAGTCCAAACAGATCAAAATAGGGAAGCCAAGATCTATAGTTCTCTACTTCTACATTAGCTTTTCATCTTTGGAAATTAATTGTAATCTTGGCTATACTATCACTGCAAATAATACAAAAGTTTAGAATCTCACAAAAGAATGTAATAGGGCAGATATCTTACACGTATATTCATTCCTAAATTCACGAACATGCCAGAAGCCTATATTATCAGGTTTACAACAAACCTCAGATTGCTCTCCATCTTGGCCACTGATCCTGGGGCAAGGCTGTGAATGTAGATACCTGGAGGGCTGTTTTCTAGAGCCAGGCAGCAGGCACCAATACCTAATCCAACTCTGGGCTCTGAGAGGCATCAAAGAAAACAAAGTTAAAAAAAAGTATAAGTGATATGAAGCTACATCACTGTATATTCAGACCAGCAATCATTTATTTTTGACTAGACTGAGAATGTAAATCCTGCTTTTTGCTGTTAACATTATCATACTCTGTAAATGAAATGAGTCCACGGCAGAACCAGGGGCTAACTATGGACTGAATTATTCAGCTGTCTGCTCTCTGCTTAGTCTAAAGAACCTCCTCAATTCTGTTTTTGGAAACAGGCAGAGTCAAAGTAATATATTTTTTTTAAGATTTTATTTTTTAAGTAATCTCTACACCCAACATGGGGCTCGAACTTACAACCCTGAGATCAAGAGTCCCATGATCCTCCAACTGAGCCACCCAGATGTCCTAATATTTTTTATTCTAGATACATTTCTTTCACTTATCTTTTTTAGCAACTAATCTCTTGGTTACTTCATTGCTCATATTTCTGTAGTAGGTGTAGAGGAAAAGGAAACAGATGAAAGACTGTAAGATCTGGTGAAGACCCACAACTTATAGTTATTAGCTGTATTCTCAACTATAATCTTTTGTTCTTCAAAATTTTTTATTAGCCCTAGAATTAAGTCAGTCAGTGATTTTTTTTTTTTTTTTTTTTTAAATATGAGTTTCTGACACACAGTGATTCATCTGGGGAGAGCTTAAAAGACTTTGTACTACTGGTAACTCTTTTTCACTTTAGCAAAATGACTAAAATCTCTACGTGTGATCCCGCTGTCCATTTACAGAATACCATACGTTGTTGGCAGTAAACTGTTCCAAAGGAACAGTTCCTAAAAAAAATTAAAAAAACGAAACCTAGGAACAGATGACAAATTATTATGTGAGAGAATGTAAGGAAGTGGGGAGTAGCTGGTATCACCTTTGTTGAGTGTGACTTCCATGACAATTCTGTCCTTGGGCCCGGGGGCCTTCCGACCCAGGGATGAAGAACCGCCTTCGTCGGAGCCTGCTGCTGAGCTGCCCCCACTGGTGTTGAAGTTGGGGGAGCTGGATCTGCTCATGTGTGTGGGTGTGGAGCAGGGTGTGAGGCTTGGGCTCAGTAACTTTGTGCGTACTGTTAAGACGAATAATCCACTCCGGATTTGCTGAGAAAACAAGAGAGTAAAACATTCTAAATGCTAAAACATTCAGACTACTCCTAGATTAAAGGATGAAAAAAAAAAAAAGAAAAAAAAAAAAAAAAAAAGAACCCAAACCAGAAGGAAATAAGGGAAGAGAAATCAAGAAGATAAATAAGAATGTGGTTACCTTAAAGGTATGGATGGCTTCTTGGAACGTCAAGCCCTTTATTGGTATCCCATTTACATCTAGGATTTCATCACCTAGTGCCAAAATAGGAGAATTACATTAACATCAAACTTTGATGTACTAGAATCTAACTGCATGGTCAGTACTAGAAGAGGATACCATATGGTACCTGATTTACAATTCTATAAAAGGATTTTTATTGTTCCAGCCTACTTTCATTAGCATAGCTCTCAGGAATTTCAAAAAATGGGACAATTAATAACAATACATATTCTTTTGCAGTAATTCTGTATCTCCATCTTTAACGAAAAACAACCAGGGGAAGCATTAAGTTCTAATTCTTTAGCCATTGCCAAGTTCGATAACAGGTGTCCTAAGTTTAGAGATCAAAATGCAATAATGAGTCCCAAGTCTTTCCTCATAGTGTTTGTTTAAAAAACCTAAACCTACTGGCAATATAGCATGAACATATATATAACATGTGAGAAAGCCACTTCTGTATTTGCAGAAAGACAAGGTTTTCAAGCCTGCAGAATCATCATGGTGTGTGGAAAATGGTTTTAATAACAGAGACAAAAAACTTTTGAGATATTATCTAAAAATGGCAGTCCTCCCTCCAGAAATAGTCTAGATGCCTGGTCTTACTGATGCTGTTCCAGGTTCTCAGTCATTAAGACTAAGAGAGATTATTGTGGGCTAATGCCAAATTGTTCTCTCATTCATTCTCATTCTCTCTCTCTCTCCCTCTCTCTCTCTCTCTCAAACTATCCTGGACTCATCTTCAACCCCAAGGACGTATGGTCAGGTCATTTTTCCAGCTGTTGATAGTGTCTGCTGGGACTATAAGAGAAATTGGACATCCAGTTGACTTCTCAATTTGTTTTGGTTTATACTCTCATAACATGGTCTGTTTTTTTGGAATAACAGTTCATCAAAAACACTACGAAGGGGCCACTGAGAGAAGAACAGATGAACTTCACACAGCGGTGCAGGACAAACGAAGGCCTCCCTTTACCTGTAACAAAGAGCAACAGCAGCAGAACCTCTCCTGGGCAGCTAATCCCAGGGGCACACTGTGCCTTCCATTAAAGGAATCCTGTAGATGAGGTTGAAAAGGTGGCAGTACCTCCATGCACTTGTTATGTGCTTTTCTTTAATGCAATTACAGAAGTTGTAAAATAAGTGAAATAATCTGTTTAAAAATAACCACCTAACTAGGTAAGGTTCTTGGTTTGCTTCCATATGGGAAAAGGATACGATCATTAAAATGATTGCTCATGCTCTTAAAAATCCTTATACAAGATTTTTAAAAGATCATTCAACACATTGAAAATCCATTCCAATGACTTACCTTTATTGTAAATGAACACATATGAAAAAACAGTATTTAGGAGAATCAAGTGCTATTAACCTTTACTAACTATTGATTTTTCCTCCATTTGTCTCCATTCTACCAGTACTGCAGGATGAATTTCAATCAAATGAACATACGGCACATCCATTATAAAAAACGCCCTGTTAGAATTCTACATTGTTCTGAAACTAGACACAAATACCACCTGGGAGTTAATCCTTCCTCTAAAAAAGAGAAATAAATATTCCGCCATCAAAATAAGCCTGGTCACGTCTTATCATTAGCATACAGGCTCCTAGGGTAGCTCTGCTTGAAAAAGGAGACTCCAATGGACTCTTATCAGTTAAAAAAAATAAGCTGGCAGAACAGAATAGTACCTATAATTTGGGTCAACTGAACCGACCAGTCATAGCATTTTTAAAGGTAACTACAAATAGTGTCATTTCATCATTTCACGAAGGAAGTGTGCTAATAAGGGAGGAAGAAAAATCAGGACTCGTGAATAGGTTCTGGGGATCTATCACACAGCACGGTGACTATAGTTAGCAATACTGTGCTGTTGAGTTGAAAATTTCTAAGAGGGTAAGTCTTCAGTGTTCTCACCCCCCACCACCACGGTCATTCAGTGGCATGATGAGGGTGTTAGCTAACTCAGTGTGCTAATAATTTTCCAATATATATGCACATCAAATCATCATGTTGTACACCTTAAACTTACACAGTCTTATATATCATTCACATGTCAATAGTTGGGAGAAAGAAAAGCACTCTGCTAGCATGTTTATGCATGGCACAATGTCAGGTAGCATGGAGAATACAAAAGATGTGCACGTACTCCAGCCCTGAGGCAAGAATGGCCTGCAAGCTCTCAGGAATTTTCAAGGCAAGGAATATGATCAAGATCCAAGGGGACAAGATAGACACTTAAAGACCAAATAAAAATATTGTCATGTTCTGCATATCATCTCATTTAATCTTCACAACAACTCTTTAAGATCGGTATTAATATTCCAAGTTTACAAACTGAGACAAGTGAAGCTCAGGTTACATCAATTGTCCAAGGCCATGATGCAGTAAATGTTGGATTCAGCTCATGTCCTCTCGACCCCCAAGCCCATGGCTTTGGCTGCTGTGCCACTGGCTTCACATCTTGCAAGGAGGCAGATTCTGATGGAATCAGAACTCACCACCACTGAGAACCACGGAGAGGCTTTCTCCTACCTTCTTTAAGTCTTCCATCCTCTGCAGCCGATCCATTTGGGAAAATAGTCTTGACAAAAATCCCCATCTGTCCTCGAATGCAGTCTCGACCTCCAGCAATGCTAAAGCCAAGGCCCTACACCCCAAGCAGAAGGGGGTCCAGGTTGTCATTGCAGTATTTGACTGAGGGCATCTGTTTTTGTCTCAGTATTTCACTGAGGGCATTTTCCCATTGTAGTATTTAACTGAAGTCTCCTTCCCAGCTAGGCTCAGAGTTAAGATAACCAGCTATGAATTTGTGTTCCCTTCTCTATTTCCTTCCTCAGATCTATTTGCAGTGCACTAGGTTTGCATTATGTTAAAGGGAGAAAGTTTTACACCGAAACATGAAATTGCCAGTATTTGACAATCTTTGATCTCCAAAAATGGCAATTTCACATGGATTGATTAATAGCTCAGGAGAGTCATTTCACACAATTTAGGGGCCATACTTATTTTATTCTTTTGTTTCAGTACTTCCATGTTGTATCAAGATGGATGTTTTGATATTTGTATAATATCAAGGTATTTGTATTATTATCTTTATGATAATGGCAATGCTATGAAATTCATTCAAAAGGGTAAGTAGGAATATGCCCCCTGAAGCTACAGGGGTGGCCTTTCTTTCAATACTAGTAAATGTTGGAACATTCACTCCACCCTCAACTATACCCTAGCTCCCAGGTGCCGGTGACTCCCTAAGTCATAAGGACAAAAGGGCATGATCATCTCAAATCCCACAGGAAAGGAGCAAAGGAATGCACTCAAATCTACATAAAGGCCACTTAATCTATTCCTCTTTATACCTTTTAATTTTTATTTCATGTAAAAACAACAACAAAATTCACTATTTAAGAAATACACGCTAACAGGGGCGACTGGGTGGCTCAGTCTGTTAAATGTCCGACTCTTGATTTTGCCTCAGGTCATGATCTCACAGTTCATGAAATTGAGCTCTGTGTTGGGCTCTGTGCTGACAGCACGGAGCCTGCCTGGAATTCTCTCTCTTTGCCCCTCCCTTGCACACAAACTCTCTTTCTCTCTCTCTCAAAATAAACAAACGTTAAAAAAAAAAAAAAGAAATATATACTAACATTCACTTGGAGGACAAAACTGTGCAGAAGGGAGCTCACCTTGCCTTTTTCTTTGTATAGGCCAATGATGGAGATGACTGATGGCCGAATGAGTCTCCAAGGAGATTCCACCTGAGTGGTGCTTAGGGAGCGGGTGGACTTCTTTACAATCTGGTATTCCTAAAAGTCAGCACATGGCAAGGTCAGGGACAGTCTCATTTATCCTCCTGTGGCCTCTGGCATAAAAATATATTCAGGTTTTGAAAACCTCAGTTGTCTTTTGGGTGACACAGACATTTCTCCCTGCTCCATCTCTGGTCCAGCAGCTTAAAGGAAGTTTATTATCAACAACACTGGAAGAACAGCCCTGGCTGCAGTAGGTTGCCGTGCCTTCCACTGCACATGAAGAGCTGCATGGCGGCTGCTGGCACTCAGTGCTGCTCTTTGACTGTACCCCACAGATCCGACTCTTCTTGCTTTCTGGAATGGAGTGAGGAACCAGAAGCCAAAAGGCCTCAGAGATGTAGGAGGGCCATCCTGTGGCCGGGTTCTCCATGGAAGCCATCCCTTACCCCTATGCCAAGTTCACAATCATGGTTAGAAAGTATCTTGCCATTTTAAGCTTAATTCACTCAACCAAAAACTTAGCAAGCCCTTGTTTCTTATAACACCCAAACCGTAAACCCTGACAACTATTATTCTGTACAAAACACCCTGGTGAGAAATGCAGCAGCTTCGGTTCTAATCCCTCATGTTTGGAAAATAAAATTCTTTCCCAGAAGCCACACCTTCCCCTTTATGGCACGTAAGAGCTTGAATCTCAATCCGTCTCCTGTCCATCACCCACATGCACATGTGTGGAAACAAGGTACACTATTTATAACATGAACGAGAGATAAAGAAAATGTAGGGCTAAAATCTTCTACAATTTAGCTCCTTGCTATTCTTCTTAGAATAATAAATTTCTTAAATGAGACAGATATTCCAGCATAAGCAAAAAAGGAAAAAAAAATCACTTTGTTCTTAATATGAGAAAAGAGACATCAGAAAATAGTTGCTATCCTTAATTAGTATATTCTACATTCAAAGGTAGAAATGAGATGTCTGCTAATGATATTTTTGTATTCCTGGCAGCTTAGAACAATTATATTTTTGCAGTTTTACAAAATATCTGCCAGCTATGTTGGCTTCCCAGACTCTGATTCATTTAAAAAATGTTGGCTTGGCAAGGTTACTACCCTTTTACTGAAACCATCATGGAGATAGGCAGACATAGCCTATGGGTTTTCAACCCTCAAATATGGAGGTTCATGTGTGGACTTAGAAGGGAATACTCTCTCACCACCAATCTCCAGCAGCACCTCCTTCCATCCCCCTTCTGGGAGCCCATGGGAACCAGAGGTCTGCGTGCTTCATTGCTCTCCTGATGTGTTTCAGGGGTCCCATTGCATTTTTTAGACCTCTGCTGTCCAATATGGCAGCCACTAAGTCACCTGTCACGGTCTATATTTAAATGGAGATTAAAATAAAAAATACACGCCTTAGTGTCACTTGCTACTTTTCATGTGCTCCGTAGACACACGTGGCTCCCACAGTGGATAGTAGAGACATAAAACACTTCTATCACTGCAGGAAGCTGTATTGAGTAGCTCTACTCTAGACAATGCTTTGTAGGGGAGGGAGAGAGAACAGGGAAAAGAAGGGTGAATCCTGGGAGAATAAGAAAAGGGCAGAAAAGAAGACAAGAAAAAGGACAGTTTGAAAAGGGGAAAAAGTCTTTCCTTTAAAATCTTCACTAGCCTGTGCTTTCTGGAAGCCTGGTTACAAATAAGTATTTCTGGGCTTTAAATAATAAATATGGTCAGGTTTCTCAGCAGGTCCGTTAAGAAATCACCACCTCAATGCTAGACATCCTTGGCTCTGATGGCAGGAAACCCTCTCTCACTTTCCACACTAAACTAAAAGAGCCCACAATGTGGCTCTCCTACAACTTTCTGATCCACCCCCTGACTCTGCCGGCCCAGTTGGATCATTCTGAGCAGGCCATAGGCTCGTCTCTAGTCAAGGGTTTGGAGGAGTTTTAACCAGGACCCATGCAAGTTTTTGCTCTGCTTTTTCTCCGTGTCCCAACTCAAGTTGTCTTTGGGTAGATTCCACACAAAATAACCTGATCAGCAATTGCCTATGGAACGTGGGCACTTACTATTTTACTGGATAGGTAAAACTTTCTTTATAGTGATTCTGGCATATCACTTTGAGCAAAATAATCAATCTCTTTGAGATTCATTGGCCTGTCAATAAAATGGTGATGATACACCAAAAGTAATGACCCAACCCAGATGACCAGTTACACGTCCTTTACGACTCTACCATCTGTGAATCTACATGAGCTTATGGATGTCATTGCTGCTACCCTCCACCTCCATGTCTGCTTTGTTGTAGGCAAGATGCCAATGGCTTCTCTTGAGCTCTCTGGCTGATGATGCCAGGACTCAAAGAACACTCCACAAGTTTCCCAGAGACTGAGCCTGCCTTCAACTTGGTTAGGAGCTGTCTCCCCTTTTGACTGTGTTGAGGATGATGTAATTGAGGAAGAGCCTCTGTGAAGAATTATGGAGTTCTGAACTCTTATGAGGCAGGCCCTGGAATATTAACATCACCACCTACTTCACCCCTATCTGCAGCCCCACTGACCTTGCCTGTTTGAGTCATTACTGTATAACAGGTAAAATCCCAGACACAGTATAGGCACGTACATGCACTCCCTCTCTCTCTCATACGACCCAACACCCACCCACCTACCCAGCCGGTGGTTATGCTGACACCTGACGCGCCCACTAAACAAGCGATGGTGGTTGACCACAGACCGTGAGGCGCCACTGTCTCCTGGCAGTTGAAAGCAGCTCTCAGTTCCAAAACACACAGTAGGAAGGGGAGCAAGATGTCGAGATCCAACAAGGGATTATTTTTCTCTACTGTTCCGAATACTAGGCTGACTTCCTTCTAACCTCCATGGATAGACCTCGCTCTCCGTGCTACATCTTTAGTCCCAAATACCCCTGCCCACACAGATGGGAAGTTCTTCATAACACAGCTATTCCTGTTGGTCTCTGAAAGAGTAAATATTTGAAAGCCTAGAGACCCAGAGGTGGAAACATGCTCTCACATCCCTAACTGGGCAACTTTGTATGAAAAAGCAAAAGGTTCTATGGTATTGTCCTACCTGTGATGTTCCAGTAGAGTCCAGCAGCTGGGGAAGAGAGTGCTTTCTGCCATCTCGGGAGACCTCCAACATTCTGGCCCGCAGGTCCCCATTTCGTACCATCAATTCGTTATATTCTTCAACAGACTCTAGACGGTGTACACCCCCTTGAAAAAACAGGGGGGAAAACATGGGTTGATACAAGATTTAAAGAATCTTATCAGAGCATCATATGCATAAACTTGTTGCATTTATGTCCACACTTCATGGTTTTCATAAGGCCTGGTGTCTCATACTTTTAAAGCACTGAGCTCATTGCTTTCTACCAATAAGCTCTGCCTAAGCTGGGTGTATGTTGAGGCCATTAATGCCATATTGTGAAGAATGTGCCAGTTTTTGAAGGGACCAGACGGGATATGGGAAAATGTATGTTTCATCCAAGTAAGATGTAGCCAGGGTTGATATGGCAATAAATGATAGTGAAAATGCCATCAGTATAGGTGGTTTTCTAGTGATGGAGGAACATTATTCTGTGGTTGGCATAGTTCCATTCTTGCGGCAGGTGGTTTTTTTCACTTAATGACTTTTTAAATAACCTTTTTATTAAAGAGTAACAATTTACAGAAATATGCACAAATCATATAAGTGTATGGTTCCAAGAAATTTCACAAGGTAAATGTTCTAAAAACCAACACCCAGACCAAGGAATAGAATACGATCAGAACCCAAAAGCCATTTTTGCACCACTAACCACCCTTCACCCAGGGTAACCATTATCATGACTTCTAATATCATAGATTACTTTTGCCTTTTCAAACTTTATATAAATGAACACAAATGATAAATACTTTAAAAAAAATTTTTTTTTTCAACGTTTATTTATTTTTGGGAGGGGCGCCTGGGTGGCGCAGTCGGTTAAGCGTCCGACTTCAGCCAGGTCACGATCTTGCGGTCCGGGAGTTCGAGCCCCGCGTCGGGCTCTGGGCTGATGGCTCAGAGCCTGGAGCCTGTTTCCGATTCTGTGTCTCCCTCTGTCTCTGCCCCTCCCCCGTTGGGACAGAGAGAGACAGAGCATGAACGGGGAACGGGGGAGGGGCAGAGAGAGAGGGAGACACAGAATCGGAAACAGGCTCCAGGCTCTGAGCCATCAGCCCAGAGCCCGACGCGGGGCTCGAACTCCCGGACCGCAAGATCGTGACCTGGCTGAAGTCGGACGCTTAACCGACTGCGCCACCCAGGCGCCCCTGATAAATACTTTTTTATATCTGGCTCCTTACTCTTAGCATCTGTTTGTGAAACATGGACTGTTGCTAATAGTTTGTTCATCCCATTTCTGCATACTATTTCATTGTATAAACATGCCACAATTTGGCTATGCATTCTGTTGTTGATAAACATTTGGTTTATTTCCAGTTTTAGATCTAGAACAAGGGTCAACATTTTTTTTTTTCGTTTTTCTTTTGTAAAGGCCAGATAGTACATGTTTTAGGCTCTATGGGCCATGGGTGGCCTCTGCTGCATAATCTTTAAACATTTTTTTTTTTTTTTTAACACAACCCACTGAGGATGCAGAAAGCATTTCTAGCTTGTGGTCCATACACATGTAGCTGTGGATGGTGGTTTGCCGACCCAAGATTTAGAATATACTATTACGAAACATTCTTATAGAAGCCCTATCTGTGGGGTGCAGACCTAGGAGCGGAGTTGCTGAGCTACTGGTACACATTCACCTTTACCAACGTTGTAACATTTATGTGTGTGAGTCCAAGTTTCCCCACGTCCTTGTCACACTTGGTAGTGCCAGTTTAATTTTAGCCACTGTGGTGGATATTGTAATGCCATTTCGAGCTTGTTTTTTTTTTATTTAACATTTTATTTTCAAGTAATTGCCACACCTGATGTGGGGCTTGAACCCACAACCCTGAGGTCAAGAGTCAAAAGTCACACATTCCAGCAACTGAGCCAGGCAGGTGCCCCTCACTGTGGTTTTTTTTTTTTTTTAACGTTTGTTTATTTTTGAGAGAGACAGAGACAGAATGCGAGTGGGTTGGGACAGAGAGAGAGGGAGACACAGAATCTGAAACAGGCTCCAGGCTCTGAGCTGTCAGCACAGAGCCCGACGCGGGGCTCGAACTCACGAGCTGCGAGATCATGACCTGAGCTGAAGTCGGATGCTCAACCGACTGAGCCACCCAGGCGCCCCTCATTGTGGTTTTTAATTTACATTTCACTGATGACCAATGAGACTGAGTTTCTTTCAAATATTTACTGGCTGTTTTACTTTTGTAAATTTACTTTTGTAAATTTACTTTTGTAAATTTTGTAAATTTTTTTTATTTTTATTTTTATTAAGTTGTAAAGTGCCTGTTCAAGTCTTTTGTTTATTTATTGGGTTTCTGTCTTTTTGTTGTTGATGTATAGAAGTTTTTATTTTTTTATTGTTAACATATTTTGAATATGAGTCCTTCATGGGATCTATGTTCTGTAAATCTTTTTCCATCTTTGTGACCTCCTTGCCTTTTCACTCTTAATGGTATTTTATGATGCAGAAATTCGTAATTTTAATATTGTATAATATATCAATTTTTCCCCTTATGCTTAGAGCTTTTGTGTCTTAAGAAAAAAAAATTTTTTTAATGTTTATTTATTTTGAGAGAGAGCAAGTGAACACAGGTAGGGGAGGGACAGAGAGAGAGGGAGAGAGAAAATCCAAAGCAGGCTCCATGTACCAGCACAGAGCCCAATGCGGGGCTCAAACCCACAAACTGTGAGATCATGACCTGAGCCCAAACCAAGAGTCCAAAGCTTAACTGGCTGAGGCACCCGGGGGCCCCAAGAAATTTTTACAGTAATTTTTAAAGAAACCTTTATCAATACCTAGTTTATATTATATGCTTTTTAAAAATAAGATAATTTAAGGGACTTTAATCTTAAATGATGGCTTAATTACATTGAATATGGCTATAATCATATTACAGTGTCTATATTATACATTATAGATGTATATATACATGTGTGTGTATAGCTATATACAAATACAGATTCTTTGTAATATTAAGTTCTCCTAGACTATGTAATGTTTCATTTGATGACCTAAAATTCAATTTACCTAAACATTTCTCAGAAAGTTTTTCATGGAATAAAACAAGATGATTCTGTAGCCTTTTAAAAATAATATATTGAGTTTTTAATAGTGATGAAAAGTTGGAAGAGTGAGGACACAGTTATATTAACAGGACCATCACTAAAAGCTTGGCTTTTCAAAAGCTACATATTAACTTTGTGATACAGATTTTCAAACACCTGAAACTCCTTTGTAATCAAAGAGAAATTTCCATTTAAAAAGATCACAAACCTAAGGCATTAATGTGGATAAATCAAAAATACCAAAATGAAAAGGGAACCCTGCTGGCAAAAAAGGAAGTATGAAGTAAGGAAAATTCAGGTTAGAATATCAGGAAAAATGTTCCATAAAATGGCTTTAGTCATTTTGGAGCCAAGCTAGGCAAAAATCTTAGTGAAAATGGCTGGAACTTCTTTATAGAATCTCCTTAATAATTCATGACTTACTAATTCATGGCCAGATTAATCCATCTTGGCAAGCTTACTCATCTGAAAAAGATTTATTAGAAGAAAGTGCCTTCTGAGTCAACAGGGAGGCACTTGCCTCAACAGAAGAGAAACCACATACGGTAGTGTCTGTAGATAATATACTGATACGTGAATACCAGAGTGACTCACTGTTAGAAAATACGAAGTAAATATCTAAGTTTACAGGACAAATTAGCAGTTGATTGCATTAAAATCTCCTGTATTCAAATGTCTTTAGACTGAACCATATTTCACAGCACTGAATGAAGACTCGTAAGCCTCTTTCATAGATCTCAAATTGCTTTTCCAGCCTTATCTCCCACTACCCTGCTACATGAATTCTTTGCTTCAGCCTGCTGATTCTCAAAGGAGCAGATTTGTCCTCCTCCAGCATCCTTTCCAAAACCGGGGAGCCTATAAATATCGCTTGACATTTTACCTCACTTTGCCGCCATCGGCTCCCACCCTGAGGGGCTCCTTACCCCTAATCTCTCTGACAAGTTCTGCTGGTTTCAATCATTGTTCCTGTTGAGTTACTGGATCTTTCAGATGGCTGAGGAGGAAAAACAGTTGCCAAAAACTTCTCTAACCAATTTTCCCCCATTGCCCTTAAACATTTCTCATGCATTTTCTCCCTAGTCTACACCGCTGTTTTCTTCCTCTTTGGTTCTGTCAAATCTTGCCAAGGTACTGGCCCTCCTTTATCTTGTGTCCTCTGGATGCCTCCCCTAAGTGCCACAACCCAGAAACACTCTCGTTCAAGCCTTATCATGGCCTTCAAGTTCTCAAGAATATTCTTGTCTGACCCTCCTCAACCATCTTCCCCTGTTGAGAGGGAAAGAGGAGACAAGGATGATGAATTGATGTTAATGACGGCAATGTGACAACAGTGGCAGCTATCACGTGAGCTATTGCTACCATATTTGGGAGTGGCCATGCCACATTCATTCTCTCCATCTTTCAACTGAGACGGTACACTGATTCCTAGGATAAAAGTAATTTAGAATCCTCATTTTACACATGAGGATTCTCTCTTTCATGAAGAAAGAGAGACTCAGAGAAGTCAAGTCATCGGTCTCAGGCCACATAGCCTGAGGAACTGAGGAACTGAGGCAGAGCTGGGAACTGAACACTGACTTCTCCCTGACTTCATGCACGTTATACATAGTTCCTTATTATGGCCGCAGATGTCTGGGAAGGAAAGGAAGGGAGGGTGACATCCATTTGTGGCAAACAGTAGCCAGCTCTGGATTTACTACTCAGCTGAATGTACTGCTTGTTCTAAATTAATAGTATAAACAGTGTTAGAGATTTATGATTTGATAGGTCCCCAGCTACATCACCCTCCCCACATCTGTATCTAGAAAGCCCCAGACTGGGGAGGAGGATTCTCTTCAAGAGTCTCAGGAAGCCAAGGGGTGGAAAGGAGAACTGTCTGGGAGGCAGATCTTTTTGCTGGCACCGGGTGACCTTTGGGATTCCCTTAGCTTCTCCGGTCTCATCCATAAAGCGAGGAATGTGACTGTACGGGTTTCAAAGGTCCCTGACTTTTCTCCAGAGCTCTGTGGCCCCCCTGAGAACTGTTAATAAGGTGTTGATTAACTCTGCTATGACAGCTGCCCTAAAGATCTCTGTCTGCTATGCCCCCGTGACTCCCAGGAGCCCAGCACACAGAAGGTAAATGTATTTCTCTTAGTCGTACCTCGGGGGCTGCAGGGGGGCTTGGTTGTCCTCTCCACACGGGGACCTTGGGCACCACATCTGTCCTACGACTTACCAGCCTCTGGCCAGAGTACATTGTTTTGTCACAACCCCCTGTTCAGGTGTATACTGCCTAATGATTATGAGTTACAAATACAAACTAATTCACTTTGTTACCCGGGTTTTTAAAGACAAACGGATGTATTTTGTGGCCCTATACTGGTTGCTTTACCTGAGAATAACTCAGCAGAGGGCCGGGCAGTGTTGGGGGCGGTGCTCCTGGCTGTCAGGCACAGACACCACCCCTCACCACCGATCTGTGTGGCAGGAAGGGACTGACATTTCTTGGCTGGCTACTTTGATGTGTTTTGTTTGTTTTGTAATGTGCTCAACCTTTCAAAGTCAGATTATCTCCTTTTTTTCAGGTGAGGGAGTGGAGGTTCAGGGGCTTTAGATAACCAGCCCAAGGTCATATGAGATGTCTTTCACAGGTGGGCAGCCAGGACTGGCTTCTCCAACAGGGCAGCAGAAACAGTGCTGAGGGCCCACAAAAAAGCTTTAATTATAAGAATAGTAATGGAGAGAGAATAATGAATCCAGCTTGAATCTTCGCAGCCATAAAACATAATTTTTAGTGTTTTTAATAATTTTTTAAATATTTATTTATTTATTTTGAGAGAGAGAGAGAGAGAGAGAGAGAGAGAGAGAGAGAGAGAAAGGACATGTGTGAGAGCGGGTGAGGGGCAGAGACAGAGGGAGAGAGAGAGAATCCCAAACAGCCTCTGCACTGTTGGTGCAGAGCCCAATATGGGGCTCGAACTCACAAACCACAAGATCATGACCTGAACTGAAATCAAGAGCCGGGCGCTTAACCGACTGAGCCACGCCGGCACCCCTTTAGTTTTTTTTTTTAATAGGAAAAAGAGCCCATCAAGGAGATAGTGCCTAGGACGCACGGATCATAACAGGTCTCTGCACATGGCCTCTGCTTTCGACACTGACTTTTTCTCTCAAGGCCTAGGCCAGCTACTATGAGGCTATACCCAGGAAACGGGAAATCTACTTGTTCCCCAAAGCTTCAACTCCTATCCCATTTTTCCACCTGTGTAGTTGAGATGTAGATTTCATAGTAAATAGCTCACTGCCCCTTGTTCTGGTGGACCAAAGGCTTGGGGAGAGGGACATGTGCCCAGAAGATAGGCCAGTAGGAATAAGCCACAGTGAATGGATCACCTGAAGTCCTGTGGAAGTAAATGATCAAGTTGAAGCAGAGACAAACAGAGATTCACAAACTTGACAGTCACTTCATTATGACTCAAATAAAAATATTCATGTGGGCAGCCGGGCTGAATGCGGTTTTATGCTTGGGGCATGTACTACCTAAAGGAAAAACAATTTTGAGGGTATAAGGGGACAAAAAGAGCTCATTCTGTTAATGACTTGATCTTCCCACTCCTGAGGCTGGAAGCTGACAGGCCATACCAGGCAGAGTTCTGCTTACCTGAAAGGCGACTCTTGAGTTTCATCTTACTGCTGCCCTGCTTGGGACTTTCCAGGTTTCCCTTGGGTTCCTCGGGGCCACATGAATCTTGGGGCTCATCTGTCCCAGGCATCTGAAATCAGACAGCACAGAGCTGATGGGAGAGGCCAGCCTGCAATCATTGATGAGGTCCCTCTCCCAGGATTTATCTCCAGGCTTCAAGTGCAGCAATACAGGTATCACGTGGGCAAAAAGGTTACTGGGATCAAAGCACAAGCCCTCAGATGACCTGGAACCACAGAGCCTTCTGCCGGGCAAGTTCCTCCTCAGCACGCTACCTCGGCTGCACAGCAGAGAAACAGGAGGTTTTGAAGTGGAAATGGCCCCAGAGGCCATTTTATTTCTGGAGAAAACTTGTTGGTCAAGGTCACCCAGGTGGTCACGAAGACACAACTAACTATAGCCCAGGTTTCTTGACTTGTGGGTGAGTGCTTGTCCCTACAGTGCAAGTTGCAAGAAATATTAAACCAGAAATTTAAATTAGATTCTAAAACACAGTAACACGTTAACTTTGTGGAGCCAAGTAAGTACACATCTTGGGCCAACCACACTGTCTGTGTGCTATACTCCCACGTACGGGTTCAGCACTGCCCAGGTGACGTGCAGGCAGCCACACACAGTCAGCCCACACGTCTGCACAGTGTGCACCTATGCTCTCGGACCCTAAGGCACAGTACAGAAAGAAAGGTCCCAAGGTCTGTAAGGTCCTCTACCGGAGAAAAGCCAAACAAGCTGACAATAACCAATTACATTTATTAGAGAGGAAAAGGAGACTCATGTGCTTGAGAGCCCGTATAAAAAATTGGGGAGGTAAATTTATATGTACATAACTTATGAGATAGATCAAACAATGAGCTTTCCCATTTGAAATTTTATTTTCCTTTGAGGTTTTGAAGGGAAAAAGTCATGTTAGTTAAAATAGGTAGGATTCACATGAAGAAACACATGAACTTTAAAAAGACATAGAAGATATCCTTTAATACTTCATGGTCATTGAAAGTCATATAGTTATGATGTAAAAACAAACAAACAAACAAACAACCCAAACCCTGAGTGTTAACAGATAATAAAAATTATACATTGTGTATCAAATTCAGTATATGATAATGTATAGAGTAAGCAGTAAGAGTAATCTCTGAGGTAAACCCCACCTCCTTCTCAAGTTCCCCTCCCTCCTCAAATTCACCTATCTTTTTGGATGAGAAAGAGGGGAGGAGAAAAGGTCTGAGAAATGAGGAGATGTAGGTAAGTTGAGGAAGGGGCACTGGGAAAACAAATTCATCCTGATATATAAAAACAAAGATAAATTTGGTGAATCCCTATTATAATGTCAGGGATTGGCAGGTCTCCAGGTTTAAATTATTAAGTAAAGGCAAGACTGGAATCCTGAGGATGATTTTAGAGATTCTCAAGAGGGATGTCTTTCCCAACCCCAAACTGCAACATTTAATTCACACCCAGTGCAAAGGAAGCCTCTTGGAGACATGCCAGAGATCTGGGGCACAGGAGGAGACATGCAAATAGGAATAATCTAGAGAGAAGCCTCGGGGCCTCTCCTTTGCTTAATTTAAAAGCTTTATGGAAAGAACCTGTCTCCAGACCGTAAACAGCAATTACTGGAGATGGAGTTAAGTTCCCGGTTCTTTCTCTTATACCACCTGACCTGGGCTATCAGCCTACAGAGAAAGGATTCCTCAGCTTGTAAGTCATTACTTCCTCTGTGCTCATTCAGTGGGTGGCTTATTACATAGAAGCCACGGCCCAAACCATCAGAAAGCATGTTTGAGGATCTCATGTCAAGGGAGGAAAACAATTCTAGCCAAATGTTTCTGGACTCATGAAGCTTCCTTCTTCCATTTTCCCCTCTGTTTTTCCAGCACGGCCCTAGGTTTTCATACGATCAGAGAAATTTTGGAGATGACATAGTCCCTCATATGAGTAACAGAAAGGCAAGTGACCTGCCCAAGCCTTCTCAACTCATTACAGGTAAGGCTGAGACTTCTTAGTCTCCTAATTTCCAGTTTCATGCATTACTAGGATTTTTCCTCCCTCCCTCCTTAGAGGATTTTTTTTACTGTTTTTTTTTTTTTAATGTTTATTTATTTTGAGAGAGAGAGAGAGCGCATGAGTAGGGAAGGGCAGAGAGAGAGAAAGGGAGAGAGAGAATCCCAAGCAGGCTCTGTGCTGTCAGCTCAGAGCCCGACGTGGGGCTAAAAGTCACTAAACCGTGAGATCATCTCCTGAGCTGAAATCAAGAGTTGGACGTTTAGTCACCCAGGCGCCCCTAGATACTTTTTAATTAAGTTAATACTTTGGATGATCAATACTGTATCGTATTATATAGTTCGTACACCTCAAATTTTTCCCACTTAATGTTCACAGCAAACATGTGTCCCAAGGTAAAAGAAAAATATTCTCTCCACTGACAGATGAGGAAAGAAATGGAGACCCTTCAGTAACACCCTTTTGTTTATAACATATATCCCGGATCTAGGCTAGATCATGTGTACAGCAAACGAGAGCACAAGCTGAGGGGTGTAGTTTCACAAGAGCACACACACGCGGTGTCAAATCTGTGTTCTTGTGATGTGAGCCCCACGGCTGCCAATTCTGCTTTATTTTCAGAATCTGAGAGAGGCGGTTTCGAAGTAAGAGAATCACAGCCTTAAGGAATAACTTTTTTTTTTTCTAATCTGAAATGCACCAAAGAAAGAAATGACATTTGGTTTCTATGATCTATAAAATACCAATATCATTTCTTATACCAAAGAAATCTTACGTTAAAGATGGTGGGTGTGTTAACGTTACTACTGAAAGCCTGTGACTAAAGCCAACAAGAATGGACCTCGAGACGTCTCAGAGAGTTGCAAACGGCACACTGTTGAGCTCAGGCAGCCGTGCAATCTTATTTCAGAACCCCCTCAAAGTGTTAGCATTGGGTTCTGAATTTAAACAGAACCTTTCCCTCTCACAACAGAAAGCTGTCATGATTTTAGGTGGTATGTAAGTCAACGAACAGGAAGTAACAATATGCAAAGCGCAATTTTGATCACAATGGGCCTCTCTTCAGTCTCGTGACTATTGTCTGAAAATGTCCCCACTCTAAAGAGTCCCTTTGTTGTATTTTTATTATTTTAGATGCACGGAACAAATCAAGCTGTTCTAGGAATGATGTCATTTTAGTTGTTTTAAAATGAAATGTGCAAAAAGTGCTCCTGGAAGGCCTTTGGTTCAGCTGGTATAATCTATTATTCATCAGCAATTTCTAATTTATGTGTTATACAACAATGCCATTATATTAATGGAATCTAACGTAATTTGCCAATTTCCAAGTTAGAGCCTTTCCGTTTGGACAGTTTTCTATACTTGTAGCCTATGAGATTCGCACTGAAGCAGAATCTTTAGCTTCTGGCTTTACAGACAAGTCGCAGAGCAGAGCGGTTAAGAGCAGCTGCCTGGGTACAGATCTGGTTGCACCATTTACTACCAGTGTAGGTGCATGAGCCAACCTCCTTGAGTTTCAGCATCCTCATCTCTAAAATGGGCTTTAAGAATTAAATGATAATTTTCTGGGGCGCCTGGGTGGCTCAGTTGGTTAAGTGACTGACTTCAGCTCAGGTCATGATCTCACGGTTCATGGGTTCGAGCCCCACGTCGGGCTCTGTGTTGAACACTTGCTTGGAGCCTGCTTGACATTCTGTCTCCTTCTCTCTCTGCCCCTCCCACCTTGTGCTCTGTCTCACTCTGTCTCTCAAAAATAAATGTAAAAGAAAATTTTTTTAAAAAAAGAATTAAATAATTTTCTGATTAAAGATAGCAGATTTCCTTCCTTTTCTCCCC
The DNA here is from genome assembly GCF_018350155.1 of Leopardus geoffroyi. Taxonomy (NCBI): domain Eukaryota; kingdom Metazoa; phylum Chordata; class Mammalia; order Carnivora; family Felidae; genus Leopardus; species Leopardus geoffroyi. The sequence goes on from NC_059326.1 coordinate 213,693,517, forward strand.
CTCATGGGAAGCCACACTCAAATGACAGAGAAGAGATTTTAAAATGACAGACATCATCCCACAAGGGTTCAAAGAGAACAAAAGACAATAGCAACAAGACTCTGGAAACCAGTAAGCACGACTATGTGCTAACGGATCCAACTTGAGAAAATGGAATCCTAAAGCTGGGATTGGAGAAAGCTACAAAGCGACCCAGTTTGAACAAGAGGTCCCCCGGAGGCTCAGGAGTTGCCAATAAAGGGTCTCTGGAGGTGTGGGGATGTCGTTGTGAGGCTGAGGCAGCGGGGAGAGTGGAAAGTGCCTGACACAGGTACTTAGAACAGATCTGATTGTGAGGAGACTCCCAGGTCTCAGCACTGACCTGGACAAACTTTGGTGTGTAAGAGAACCCCCTGGAGAGCAAAGAAAGAATGCCCAGGCCAGTGGAAGTGGGGCAGGCCCCACAGTTCATCACTGCCCTGGTCCAGACAGAGCCGAGCTACAATTACCAAGCTTACTCTAGAGGGAAGGATGGAGGCTCCAGCTGCACCACAATAAGCTGTCAGCCAAAGGATGAGGGAGGGTGGTGATCACGCCGCTCTTTGTTGGGCACATTGGCATGTTAACCAGCAATGGCGGAAACCTGCCTCACTCTCTGTATGAAGGAGAAGCACCTGCACCGCATGCCAAGTTAATGCAACTTCCGTTACTAGAGGTCGTGACATGGGTTGTGCCCAGAATATATCAATAGATCATGGGCATCAGAGTGGTTTTTCATGATGCAAATAGAAACAACAGTATGTACATATGTATGTATGTGTGTGTGTATGTATGTATATATTTTAGACAGTTGACTCTTTTTTTTTCTTTTAATTCTCAGGTTAGTTAACATGCAGCATAGTCTTGGCTTCAGTAGAACCCAGTGATCTCTTACATAAGACACCCAGTGCTCATCCTGAAAAGTGCCCTCCTTAATGCCCGTCACCCATTTAACCCACCCCCACGCCCTCATCGACCATCAGTCTGTTCTTCGTATTTAACAGTCTCTTATGGTTTGCCTCCCTGTTTGTATTTTTCCTTCCTTCCCCTATGTTCATCTGTTAAGTTTCTCAGATTCCACATGACTGAAATCATATCTTTCTCTGACTTATTTTGCTTAGCATAATACCTTCCAGTTCCATCTATGTTGTTGCAAATGGCAAAATTTCATTCTTTTTCATCTCTGAGTACTATTCCAGTGTGTGTGTGTGTGTGTGTGTGTGTGTGTGTGTGTGTGTGTATACCACATCTTTTTTTAAATGTTTATTTATTTTTGAGAGAGAGAAAGAGAAGACACTGTAAGCAAGGGAGGGACAGAGAGAGAGGGAGACACAGAATCTGAAGCAGGCTCCAGGCTCTGAGCTGTCAGCACAGAGCTCAGTGCAGGGCTCGAGCTCACAAACCGTAAGATCATGATCTGGGCCGAAGTCGGCTGCTTAACCAACTGAACCACTCAGGTGCCCTTATATACCATATCTTCTTAAGCCATTCATCAGTTGATGGACATTTGGCTTCTTTCCAAATTTAGCTATTGCTGATAGTGCTGCTATAAAATTGGGATGCATATGCCCTTCCAAATCAGCATTTTTAAAAAAATGTTTTAACGTTTATTTATTTTTTGAGACAGAGAGAGACAGAGCATGAATGGGGGAAGGGTCAGAGAGAGAGGGAGACACAGAATCGGAAGCAGGCTCCAGGCTCCAAGCTGTCAGCACAGAGCCCGACGTGGGGCTCGAACTCGTGAACCACAAGATCATGATCTGAGCTGAAGTCAGACACTTAACCGACTGAGCCACCCAGGTGCCCCCAAATCAGCATTTTTAAATCCTTTGGATAAATACCTAGTAATGCAATTGGTGACTTGTAGGGTAGTTCTATTTTTAATTTTTTGAGGAATCTCCACACCATTTCCCCAAGTGGCTGTACCAGGTTGCATTCCCACCAGCAGTGCAATAGAGTCTCCTTTCTCCACATCCTCGCCAACATCTGTTGTTTCCTGAGTTGTTAATTTTAGCCATTCTGGCAAGTGTGAGGTGATATCTCATTATGGTTTTGATTTGTATTTCCCTGATGATGAGTGATGTTGAGCATCTTTTAATGTGTCTGTTGGCCATCTGGATGTCTTCTTTGGAAAAGTGTCTATTCATATCTTCTGCCCATTTCTTCACTGGATTATTTGTTATTTGGGTGTTGAGGTTGGTAAGTTCTTTATAGATTTTGGGTACTAACCTTTTATCCGATATGTCATTTGTAAATATCTCCCATTCCATCAGTTGCTTTTAGTTTTGTTGACCGTTTCCTTTGCTGTGCAGAATTATCTTGATGAGGTCCCAAAACTTCATTTTTGTTTTTATTTCCCTTACCTCTGGAGATAAGTCAAGTAAGAAGTTGCTGTGGCTGAGATCAAAGAGGTTGCTGCCTGTTTTCTTCTGTAGGATTTTGGTGGTTTCCTGTCTCACATTTAGATCTTTTATCCATTTTGAGTTTATTTTTGTGTATGGTGTAAGAAAGCAGTCTAGTTTCATTCTTCTTCATGTTGCTGTCCAGTTCTTAGCATCATTTGCTAAAAGGTCTGTTTTTTTTTTCCATTGGATACTCTTTCCTGCTTTGTTGAAGATTAGTTGGTCATATATTGTGGGTCCATTTCTGGGTTCTCTGTTCTATTCCACTGATCTATGTGTCTGTTTTTGTGCTAATACCACACTGTCTTGATGATTACAGCTTTGTAATATAGGTTAAAGTCTGGGATTATGATGCCTCCAGCTTTGGTTTTCTTTTTCAACATTACTTTGGTTATTCGGGATCTTCTATGGTTCCATACAAATTTTAGGATTGTTTATTTATTTATTTTTAAGTAGGCTCCATGCTGAATGGGGGCTTGAACTCATGACCCTGAGATCAAGAGTCGCATGCTCTACTGACTGAGCCAGCCAGGTGCCCCAACAGTGTTTATTTTTATTTTTTTAGAGTTTTGTTTATTAAGGGTTAATTTATTTGAGAGAGAGCGAGCAAGAGAATGAGTGGGGGAGGGGCAGGGAGAGGGAGAGAGAAAAAAATCCCAAGCAGGCTCAACACTTCAACAAAGTGTGCAGAGCCCAATGCAGGGATTGAACTCGCGAACTGTGAGATCATGACCTGAGCTGAAGTTGGATGCTCAACCGACTGAACCACCTAGGTGCCCCCAAAGTATTTATTTTTAAAGGGATAAATTTGCCTTAGAATGATCTTATAAGGGTTATTATGAGGATTAAATAAAAATGCACTTGAGAGTACTAACAGAGAACCTAATGTGTATCATGAAATTATAGTGAGGGTTCAGCTCAAACAAAACACCTCAAGCTTTCTCCCCACCAAGTCTCATGGTGCCTCTAGATCTGATGACTACATAGACTCTGATTATAGCTCTAGACTGCAGAGATAAACATTTCAACTTCATACCTACACAAGGGTGGCACATTTAATGAATGAACAGAGCAAAACGAATGGGGACGCCACAAGAATACGCCTGCCATCTTGCTGAGTTCAAGATGAGAACAAAGCACCATAAAATTACTGCAAACTTTTTTTTTTTTAATTTTTTTTTTTTTCCAACGTTTATTTATTTTTGGGACAGAGAGAGACAGAGCATGAACGGGGGAGGGGCAGAGAGAGAGGGAGACACAGAATCGGAAACAGGCTCCAGGCTCTGAGCCATCAGCCCAGAGCCTGACGCGGGGCTCGAACTCCCGGACCGCGAGATCGTGACCTGGCTGAAGTCGGACGCTTAACCGACTGCGCCACCCAGGCGCCCCGAATTACTGCAAACTTCTAAGAAGACAGTTTCAAATGCATGTACCTGGAAATGCATGTTTTTAGAAATCAGGTTTGCACAAGACACCAAGGAGGATTTGAGAACATGCGGTGGACTTACAATCAAAGCAGAATCAGTGGAAGAGAGAAAATAAAGGAATATGTGAAGATTTCTTAGAGGAAGAAAGAGGTTTCCTTAAAGGAAAAACAGAGATCTTAGACAACAGGCTGTGCAGATATGAAGGGGAGAGGAGACTGTGACGTCCAGGAGGCCAGTTCCTAACCACAATTAAAGTAGATGTCATAAAAGTGGGGAACCACTTTAGTTTTTACTAGAAGGGAGGGCTTGACGGGGCCTCAAGAAATCCATCTGAGAAGAAGAGGCAAAACCACAGGGAACAGAATGCAACAATACTTCTATGGAGATCTCAGGCCCAGAGAACAATGAGAGGTGATTTCAAAACTGCAGGGCTTGAGTAAGAGGATTTGGGACAGCTATACCAAAGAGGGATCAGAAAGTCTGGACAGATTTAAAGGTGAAGGGTGAAGAAGCCCAGGAAGAGATTTAAAAATATTTCTGGGTAAATTTTAAAGGGACAAGGTTATTTTTGTTGGCCTGATGGAAGTGGCCTAAGAAATGTATGAAATTACATTGTAAAGGAAGCAAACATGAGACATAGCAAGGGGAGCCAGGCAGGATGATAATAGGCCAGAACTGGATGCTGGTCAGATGGGAGAATATTTCCTGTGTGGAATTAGCCAACTCAGAGGTGGTGGTGGTGAAGATGCATTTGAACAATGGATACTTTAGTAAACAGAGGACTCATTGATTCCATGTCTTTCCCAATGATGAGCCCCACATGACAGAATCTAGAACAGTATTTTAGAGAAAAAAAAATCTAGGTCAGAAAGCAAAGGGACAGAAGAAGTATAAAAAGTACATAGACTCAACAAGCAGGGCTATGAAAGAAGAAAGGAGTCCATTTAAACAGCAGGTTAAACAAAACTGAGTCTTCCCCAAAGGAGATGGACACAAAACACTAGAGGCATATCCAATTACTACCCCAAAATATGTAGCAGGAAGCAATGTTACTCAACCCTTAGAACATTCAAAACCTGAGGAAAGACAAATCTCAAGGAGCAGGTGGCAGAAGTATTAGCCCTTACTAGCTCATTAGGGGCATAAGCTTCAGAATCATCAACAGCACGTCTGGTTCATGAATCTACAGAAGGTGTTTTTCCAGCTGAGTAAATGGGGGAGGGAAGACACGGCTTTCTCTAGTCTAAGCACTTCTAAGAGGTGGTGGAAATGGAGAACGTGGCCCAGGACTGGAAATGCCTGCACCCGAGATCACAGAGGATCTGTCAGATGCACGATCCGCACGAAATGCAGTGCACAGGGAGCCTTCCACTTTCATCTCAAAGTGCAAATGCAAATCAAGAAGATCCTGAATATAAATGAAAAGTACTATAAGTAGGACCCTGTTGATTTCCCCATCCAGACTGGGAGGAAGACTTCTGCCAGTTGAATTTAAATTCATGGTCATGGACTCCAAATAACTGCCACACACTGAGTTGTATTTAGAGAAGCCAAGAATATTTTCATCAGCTGTCCTTTACTTGATATGATTGGGTCTCTGCTATGGGCTGCAGGGTTCTCCATGGGTCTCTCCCATTCCTATGTGGCTTATGAAAAGAGACATAGGCTGTTTTTACTCTAGATTATCTATCTTTTCAAGGATGTTTGTAGAGTAAACAGCCTTGAAAGTCAGAGACAGTGTCTCTGAAAGAAAAAGCAGGTTTGTTCATTGTCCAGTATAATAAAGATAGCATCTCTCTCTGGAGCAAAGGGTAGTCAGATTTGCTCCGAGCCTGTCATAAAAGATTCACAGGTTGCCAACAATCAGGGTTCCTTAGCCATGATATAAATCCACTGTATGAGCATCTACTCTGTATCATTCCCATAGGACATAGAGGTACAGGAGGAAATTATGCAAACATGACTCTCTAAACTGGGACTGAATCCTAAACTGGGATTGGAGAAAGCCAAAAGGTAATTGCTGTGCCATGAGTAATAAAGTCGTTTGTCTCTGACCCAGGAATCTCCTGTCTTGTGCCAACATCCATGAAACTGTAGTGTAAAAACTCAAACTTTTAAAAGTTCTTGATGTGGTCTTTGGCAAAATTAAATAAGGTCCTGGGAACAAAATTTTGCCTGGGACAACTGTCTAGAAGCGAGGGATTGGCTCATTTTTCTAAATGTCAAGGGTAATAGGTCCATTTTCTCTATGTTCATTTACATTTCATTAAAAAGGAAAGCACACAAGAGACTTGCTGTCCAACAAATTCAGCTTTCTTGGAGCTGAAAGAGCCACATTTGTTCCAGTGAGAAATCGCCCAGGCTGCAGATGCTGAAGAGCACACAACCTCTCCCCAGCGTCAAGAATCTCATTTACAAAAAAAAAAAAAAATCTCATTTGTGAAGATGGAGCAAAATAAGGAATAGAAGAGGTCTAAGAAGGCCATTAAGTGCTTTGGTTTTTAACTCAAAAAGTGAAGGAAACTTAAGTTTGGATGTTAGTTACTTTAGATTTTAATACCTTTGGATTATGACTTGCAAGGGGATTTGAATTTGTTGGCATTTTACTTGTTTGAGTATCATGATTATGTTGACACTGTATCTCTTTGTAGCATCTCTGAAAAGCTGCACTGGACAATGAGGCTAGAAATAATTGTGTATGAGAAACAGCCTAGGGATTGACTTTTAGCTTCTGGCAAATTTCATTCTTCTGGAGGTGAGGAGCAAACCATCACTGCCTTAGAGACAGGCCCCCTGGGTCCCAGTTAAAAGCCTAGTGTTTAGAAATGTTCTGTAACTGCTGTCCAAAACATTTATGAAATCTCCTTAAACACACTGTGACTAATAGAGTGTTGGACCCTGAGCATCATGTGTCTTCCTCAGCAAACCCTTGAAGCCTTACAAACAAACCATGCAACGTGTGGCTTTTATCTCCAACCACTTCCATTGTGCAAGCAAATCCGATCCCAAGGAAAACTGCAGGAGGATGGGTTGCACCCAGTTCATGCCATGTTTTTACAGTTCCCAGCACTTGAAAAAAAATAATCTGCAGATGTGACAGAAGACCTCCAAGCTCCAAATCCCTAGGAAGCTGTGCTGGCTCATTCCCCTGGTCAGTATCTACCGGACTGTGGAGCGTGGTGATTTCCCTTTCATGCTTCAGTCACACTAAGATTATTTTTAGGCTGCCAAAGGAAGCTCATTTTCCAAATCTCTGGGGCAGATGTTTGAGTGACCAAAGGAGAACCAGATGGCCATCAAAGAGGCCAGGGCTGGGAATGAATAGCCATTCAGAAAAAGGGAATCAGAACAACAATAAATCAGCCCGAGGTAGCAAGAAGGCTGTGAGTCGACTTCAGAAATTAAAACACAAATCTACCGCTACACTAGATTCATTGCTTCCTAACAAAGAAGACTCAGGACTGAAGAGGAAAACAGGAAAACCTAAAAGCAAAACTTGCCAGACCCCAGAACGCTCTGGTACACGTAGAACGTGTGTGCAGAGCATCAGATGCAGCTGGGGGAAAAGCAGCAGCTGACGTGGACCCAGGCGCTCAGGCTGGCGCTCTGAAAATGAAGGAATACTGTCCTTGTTCTGAGCCCATTTCTGGGTTCATCCCATTGATCATCCCCAAACAATGTGAATGGGCTCGACATATTATGTTGATTATTTGGATGATTTTTATGCATACAAATTAGATTTCTTAGTCCCTTAGAAAGCTGAGGCAAAGAAATCACCTCTAAGGACGTAGGAATGTAATCAGCTGTTGGCCCAAGTTTGCCTCCCCTGTGGTGGGTCTGTATGGGTCACCCTCCCAAGGAGAGGACAATGTCCTCAAGTGACTCAGTTCTTCAAAAATAATAGGAGATGTGGATCGCAAGAAGGAGAATTGGCACATGTCCCTCCTTGGTATTGATTTCAAATTGAGGCAAGGCGAGTGCAGACATTCTCTACAAAGTAGGAATCTCTCACTCTCGCCATGTTCCATAACCTCGTGGGTGAGAAAAATGTGCTGTCTGGAGCTCTTCTTTGGCCTGTGGGCTGGCTACTAAAGACAGATCCTTGGGTCATTTCTCAGCAGGAGCTGGCTGCCTACCTGCCATGGACATATTTCTGGGAGCAGGACTATGATATTCTTTACCCTAAACTCCAGAATGATAAAATCATGTGTGTGTAGGAAAATCTCAAGACACACAAAAAGTAGAGGTGGGTGAGCTATCAGAAAAGAAAGACATGTTAAAAGAGACCCAAGAAGCAAGAAGGAGGATTGGAGAAAGAAAATAAGGCTGAATTAATATTCTTCCAGGGCCTTTTCTCTATACAAATGTTTTAGAAAAAGTTCTACATGATTATCTGGCTTAGAAAAATAGTAAAAGATCATTTTAGGGGAGCTTGGGTGGCTCAGTCGGTTAAGTGTCCGACTTCGACTCACGTCATGATCTCACGGCTTGTGAGTTCGAGTTCTGCGTCGGGCTCTGTGCAGAGAGTTCAGAGCCTGGAGCCTGCTTCAGATTCTGTGTCTCCCTCTCTCTCTGTGCCCCTCCCTTGCTCACACTCTGTCTCTCTCTCAAAAATAAATAAATATTTTTAAAAACCTGAATATACCATTTAGGCAGGTTTTAGATGAAGAGTAACTGGTCATGCTGAAGACAGTACATTTTGGTGTGCTGGTAAGTTCCAGGGGGTACCCTAAGGCCTTCTGCTGCCTTTTCCAGATCAACATGAGTTGCACCCTCAACTCTTTATTTTCCAGGAATGGTACTAACTTCATGCTTATTTGCTGGTATATATTTCTAAGGGCATGTACTTCTTGAAGAATCTGAATAGAAAGCTGGGGTAGGCTCATGGGAGCCCACATGGGAAGCAACAGTAAGAGAGGCTGTCCCGGGATCCCACATGATCATCTATAGATGGGTTGGCAAACTGCTGCCAGGGGGCCAAATCTGGCTCAACATCTATTTTCGTAAAGTTTTATTGGAACACAGTCATGTCCATTAGTTCACTTATTCCCTATGACCACTTCTGCACTACTAAGGCAGAGATGAACCAGTGTAAGAGACTGTTTGGCCAGCAAAGCCTCAAATGTTTATGATCTGGCCTTTGTAACTGCTGACCTCTCAACTGTAGGAATAGTTCAGACCCTATGAACCCCTACCTCCCCACCTCTACCCCTATCCAAAGTCACTGTGAACAAACTTGAGAAGTTTTAGGAAGCATAACTTAGTAAGTTGAAGCAAAGGTACAGACAAGTAGAGACCTCTTAAGGAAGCTGCTACTGGAGACAAGGCTTACTGGTCTACCATGGTATTTCCTCTAAAAATATCTTTAGCATCCACACTTTATGATTTTACCTTTAAATTTCATTTTAAAATGACACCGGTAAGAAACTCATGTGAAGTAACAAGGATTCTCTTTTTAAAATGCACACTGTTTGCTCAGTGACACAGAATTACTGGCCACCATTTAGACTGGTTTAATTAGATTGCTTTATTCACAAACATACTGCTTGGAAGAAAGGGAAAAGATTTTGTTTGTTGGGTGGTCTTTTTTGTTATCGATGTTAGTAGTGAAAGGGGGGAAATGACTTGGAGAAGAAGGAAGGAAGGACTTCTTAGGAGCCTGGAGTCTTGCAGGAGTGGGGGGTGACTGTGGGGACCCTCAGGAGGGGAGTTTAGAGCAGTATGAGGACACTGGGCTTCAGGAAACCTGTGAAGAGAGGAACTAGCAAGTAAGGAGGAACAGATGACATCAAGTCGGAGGTTTCAAAGGTCAACTAAATCCTATTGAAACTATTGCTTAGGATTGGCCCTGCCTTCACACACACACACACACACACACACACACACACACACACACACACACACAAAGTGGGGAGGAAATCCTTTTCATCCTTCTTTTCTACCACCAAGAAGGCCCTGCCTGCAGAACCCAGCACTCTGTTTGGTGGGCTGGGCCTGCTCCTCTCCTCCCCTGACCAGTCAATCACACTGCTTTCTGCCTTCCCATCTTTATGGCCACCTTTCCTGCCACACAGGCTCTGGTCATTTCCCAGTGGGACTATAGCAAAGGCCTCCATTCCTGTCTCTGCACTCCACTGCCCCTGCCCTGCTTTTATTCAGTCCAGCTGTTTCTCTATCTCACCACTAAAGTAACCTTAGAACACATACTCTGGGAGGAAAGTTCTCAGTTTTTCCCCTTGAGGATTGTATTTCCCCCTAAAGTCAGGAACATGACAAGGATGTCCACTTTCACCACTGTTATTCAACACAGTATTAGAAGTCCTAGCCTCAGCCATCAGACAACTCAAAGGAATAAAAAGCATCCAAATCAGCAAGGAGGAAGTCAAACTTTCACTCTTTGCAGATGACAGATACCCTATATGGAAAACCCAAAAGATTCCACCAAAAAACTGCTAGAATTGATCCATGAATTCAGCAAAGTCATAAGATATAAAATCAATGCACAGAAATCGGTTGCATTTCTATACACCAATAATGAAGCAACAGAAAGAGAAATCAAGGAATCGATCCCATTTACAATTGCACCAAAACCCATAAAATACCTAAGAATAAACCTAACCAAAGAGGTGAAAAGCTATATACTGAAAACCACAGAAAGCTTATGAAAGAAATCGAAGAAGACACACAAAAAAAATGGAAAAATATTCCATGCTCATGGATTGGAAGAATATTGTTAAAATGTCAATACTACCCAAAGCAATCTGCATATTTAATGCAATCCCTATCAAAATATCACCAGCATTCTTCACAGAGCTAGAATAAACAATCCTAAAATTTGTATGGAACCACAAAAGACCCTGAATAGCCAAAGCAATCCTGAAAAAGAAAACCAAAGCTGGAGGCATCACAATCCTGAACTTCAGGATGTATTACAAAGCTGTAACCATCAAGACAGCATGGTACTAGCACAAAAACAGACACTTAGATCAATGGAACAGAATAGAGAACCCAGAAATGGACCCACAAATGGATGGCCAACTAATCTTTGACAAAGCAGGAACAAATGTCCAATGGAATAAAGACACTCTTTTCAGCAAATGGTGCTGGGAAAACTGGACAGCGACATGCAGAAGAATGAACATGGACCACTTTCTTACACAATACACAAATATAAACTCAAAATGGATGAAAGACCTAAATGTGAGACAGGAAGCCATCAAACTCCTAGAGGAGAAAGCAGGCAAAAACCTCTTTGACCTCAGCCACAGCAATTTCTTACTTAACACATCTCTGGAGGAAAGGGAAACAAAAGCAAAAATGAACTACTGGGATCTCATCAAGATAATAAGCGAAGGAAACAATTTGCAAAACTAAAGGCAACTGATGGAATGGGAGAAGATATTTGCAAATGACATCCCATAAAGGGTTGGTATCCAAAATCTATAAAGAACTTATCAAACTCAACACCCAAAAAACAAATAATCCAGCGAAGAAATGGACAAAAGGCATGAATAGACACTTTTCCAAAGAGGACATCCAGATGGTTAACATGAAAAAATGCTCAACATGACTCATCATCAGGGAAATACAAATTAAAACCACAATGAGATACCAGTTCACACCAGTCAGAATGGCTAAAATTAACAACTCAGGCAACAACAGATGTGGGCGAGGATGTGGAGAAAGGGGAACTCTTTTGCACCACTGGTGGGAATGCAAACTGGTGCAGCCACTCTCGAAAACAGTATGGAGGTTCCTCATAAAATTAAAAATAGAACTACCCTACGACCCAGCAACAGCACTACGAGGTATTTATCCAAGGGATACAGATATGCTGTTTCAAAGGGGCACATGCACCCCAATGTTTATAGCATCACTATCAACAATGGCCAAAGTATGGAAAGAGCCTAAATGTCCATCGACAGATGAATGGATAAAGAAGAAGTGGTATACACACACATATACACACAATGGAGTATTACTCAGCAATCAAAAAGAATGAAATCTTGCCATTTGCAACTACATGGATGGAATCAGAGGGTATTGTGCTAAGCGAAATTAGTCAGAGAAAGACAAATATATGACCTCACTCATATGTGGAATTTAAGATACAAAACAAATGAACATAGGAGAAGAGAAGCAAAAATAATATAAAAACAGGGAGGGGAACAAAACATAAGAGACTCTTAAATATAGAAAACAAACTATAGGTTGCTGGAGGGGTTGTGGGCAGGGGGATGGGCTAAGTGGGCGAGGGGCATTAAAGGAAGACACCTGCTGGGATGAGCACTGGGTATTATACATAGGGGATGAATCACTGGATTCTACTCTTGAAATATTATTGTACTATATGCTAACTAACTTGGATGTAAACTAAACTAAATAAATGAATTTTTAAAAAAAGAGCAAATACTCTGACTCATTCAACTTGAAAACCATCATTGAGTAGAGTAGTTGTTAAGATAAGTCAAATTCCTCAGTCTGGAGCTAAAAGCACAGGCTGAACATCTGTGCTTTTTTTTTTTTTTTTTTTTTTTTTAATTTGTTGATCCTTGAACAGGCTGTAAAATTTCCTATTTGAGGACCACTGTGCATGTTGCTTTTCTGTCCTAAAAGGTTACCTACTTCTGTGGGTGTTCCTATGGAAAATCCATGGATTAGTCAAACACCACCCCATCCATTGAGCCCTCCCAGATTCCTGGAAAGAACGGGTCAATATGGGATATGGTTCCTAGGAATATATTATGTGGAAGAGGGGAATATGAAAAGTATAGAAATAACCGTAATTCATTACAGAATATAAGAAGTCCTGTTAAGAGAGGAAGACTGTGTCTGTTATCCCTTTGTATCTCCCAGAGTGCCCAGCACAGCCCTCAGCATATGGATGGCAGCATCAGGCTGGCTATAGTCGAGCATGGGCTCCTACCAGGGCCTGGTTGTGGGCATTCGGCAGGGCCACATTACCAACCTCTGAGGTTGTATTGGTCTCAGTGGGAAGAAGGTCAGGAAGAGTTACAGCTTTGATGCTGAGGAGAAGGTGTGTGTGTGTGTGTGACATGCAGGCTACCTGTCTGTCTCTACTTGCTCAAAAGTAATTACACAAAGAGCTATTAAGTAAATATGTCTGCTGCTAGAGGAAATAAATTTGAATATCGAAACAACAGCTTAACCAAAAAATTTCTGAAAAAAATCCATCCCAGTTTTATTTTTTATTAAGTTTATTTACTTATTTTGAGAGAGAGACAGAAAGTACAAGTCAGGGAGAGGCAGAGAGAGAGAGAGAAAATCCCAAGCAGCCTCTGAACGGTCAGCACAGAGCCTGATGTGGGGCTCAAGCCCACAAATCATGAGATCATGACCTGAGCTGAAGTTGGATGCTTAACTCACTGAGCCACCCAGGGACCCCTAACCCATTTTAAATCAGGAGGGGTCTTTCTGATTAAGTACTACGATGTGAGAAACAGAAAAATGAAACTGGCAATCAGAGAAAACAGACATAACAGAGGCTGGTCCTACTTAAAAAGATAAGGGGCTTCAGAATCTTTTTTTTTTTTTTTTTTTTTTAATGTCTATTCATTTTTGAGAGAGAGAGAGAGAGAACAGGGGAGGGACAGAGAGAGAGGGAGACACAGAATCCAAAGGAGGCTGCAGGCTCTGAGCTGTCAGCATAGAGCCTGATGTGGGGCTTGAACCCACAAACTGTGAGATCATGACCTGTGCCGAAGTTGATTGTTAAAGTGACTGAGACACCCAGGCACCCCAAGGGGCTCAGAATCTTCACAGTCAGAGGTAGAAGGAAGGATATTTCAAGTGAAGGAATAAAAGCAAGAACAGAAGGGAGAGGCTTGGTTTTCTTTTTCTGCAAATGTCATTTACTGAGATCCCTCAGTCCTTCGTAAAAAGCTTACCAAGCAAAAACAAGCAAACAAACAGCAAACAAAAAGCTAGGCAAGCAAACAACATTAACACTAGGGGTGGGGAGAACGCTATTAATTTTAAACAACCCCATTTCTTTGAGAAATGTCTGCCCTGGCTTCCACAGGGGAATTTCTGACCTCTTATATTTTGCTCTGTTTTTATTTCCAGGCTCTGGACTACTGTTTTGCATAAGATGTGGTGAAAAAGAGAAAAAAACACCCAAAACCCTCGAAATCTTCCACTGCTCGTGGAGTCATCAGGCGAGGTGTTTTTTCCCAGCACACACTGCCTATTTGTCTCACTCATCTATGCACTGTCAAAGTGGTTTTGTCATTTTCCTAAAAAAACCAACACAATAACTGGAATTGAAACTAAGTGGGGGATATCCTGTTTCTCTTAAGAGAGTAAGAATCTGACTGTATCAGCACTATCTCCATTTACAGTCTCAAAAGACACATCCATCCCAAGGATTTCTGTTACCTTAAAGGCTTAGTGAAGCTCATAAACAAATAAGATAGATTTCCGAAGATACATGGTGCACACACGAGTCACATTATCCCCTTCTGCCTCCTGTGCAATTGCCATCATATTGTCTAGGGCAGAAAAAGTTTTATTTCAGTTTCATTTCTGAACTGCCACCGTCCTCAAGTCTTAATATATTCTACTTTACATTTCAATGTGAGGATCACAGATTTAATCTCCCAAAGGACAGATAGAACTAGATTGGTGGGGGTGATCTTTATAAGAGGTAAATTCATAACAGGGGTCAGGGCTGAAAGGCATCTTGGAATACGATAATGGAGTACATAAAGACAGCGACCAACTCACCTGAAGTCATAAAGTTGCTTCATGACTTCTATGGTGTTATTTTCATAAAAGAAATTAATTTGAGGGCAAAGAAATATTATTACATGTTCTGGTGGTCCATATTTTATTTTCACTGAAATTTGAAGGAACTTTTCAAATCCAAAATATGAAAATAGGGTTGACTGCTCTTGCACTGTTGGTGGGAATGCAAATTGGTGCAGCCACTCTAAACAGTGTGGAGGTTCCTCAGAAAATTAAAAATAGACCTACCCTATGACCCAGCAATAGCACTGCTAGGAATTTACCCAAGGGATACAGGAGTACTGATGCATAGGGGCACTTGTACCCCAATGTTTATAGCAGCACTCTCAACAATAGCCAAATCGTGGAAAGAGCATAAATGTCCATCAACTGACGAATGGATAAAGAAATTGTGGTTTATATACACAATGGAATACTACGTGGCAATGAGAAAGAATGAAATATGGCCCTTTGTAGCAACGTGGATGGAACTGCAGAGTGTGATGCTAAGTGAAATAAGCCATACAGAGAAAGACAGATACTATATGTTTTCACTCTTATGTGGATCCTGAGAAACTTAACAGAAACCCATGGGGGAGGGGAAGGAAAAAAAAGAAAAAAAGAGGTTAGAGTGGGAGAGAGCCAAAGCATAAGAGACTCTTAAAAACTGAGAACAAACTGAGGGTTGATGGGGGGTGGGAGGGAGGGAAGAGTGGGTGATGGGTATTGAGGAGGGCACCTTTTGGGATGAGCACTGGGTGTTGTACGGAAACCATTTTGACAATAAATTTCATATATTGAAAAAAAAAATTAAAAAAAAAAAAAGAAAATAGGGTTGACTGCACACTATGGGGATTTCTTTGGCTGATTTCACTGTGTTCCATGCTGTCATGTCAACCTTTGTAGATGGTGTAACCACCAGGCCCTCCTAACATAGATTCACAAGTTATAACCCCATGCTACTGTACTAACGTATGCATACACTGTGAAACACAAAAGAATCTAAAATGAAATAAAATCTATACAGGTTCTCATACTTCCCTCGCACATGCCAAGGGACTGTCTGGCATCCCCAGACTGGGTATGTTCACCCCACTTTGAAGACCACTGTGCTGAGACTGGAGAACACAGTATTTGCCTTTTTTATGCAAATCACTCGAGTTGTTTACTTCCTTGAGAAATGCAAACTGCTCATTTAAAAGTGCAGCAGAGAGCCAGGTAACGAGTTGGAACAGGCCCCAGAAAATGTGCCACGGGAATAAACCTAATGCAAACTCCAGCAGTTTTCTGGGCAATTTATCCAGGCCAAATAATTATTCTTATCTTATTTCCCCCCCCACCCATTTAAATAATCACTTCATCTCCTTAAGTTTGAAACCAAACCAAACAAAAACCACCCCCAACTTTAAATCTTATTTTCCTAGACCGGCAGTAATTGCAGCCTTGTATTATCTTGTTCTGGCAATTCTACACACTGTGCTAAGCTCACACAGCCTCGTATGCTTAGCCGGCTGGAGCATGGCTTCAGGAGCATCTAAGTGAACGGGGCCCTGCTTCAGAAAGTCTAGGACACTGAGGGGAAAGAGAAAGTAGTTCACAGTCTGGGACAGTGGAATGGAAAATGTGCAAGTCGGGGAATTGCTACCAGTATGCGTCGCTGCCTGCTTTGAGTTGGTGCAGGGAATAATAGAGCTTTTGCACCCCACGACCATCGCACCACCGGGAACTGGTGTCTGCGAAGGCAACAAGAACCACGAGGTACACGCAAGTCTATGCTCACGGAGAATCCAGAGGAGGCTGGGGGAATCTATGTTTCCAAGTTTGCCACAAGCACCTCAAACACATGGCCTCACTCCCTCATCTCAAGCTATGGGAAGGAGGGAGGTGGTTGGGGGCCTAAACCTCCCCTTATCTCAAAGCCATGCACAAAGAGGTCTTGGGGCCTGATCCAGCCCCTAGCCAGGAGACTCAGGAGCCCTGCCACTTTGTCTCAGGTCCTAGAAACTGCCACATAGCCAACAAAGGGTGTATTCGAAACTGCTGCTTCCTAGGGCAGTCACCTTTTCTCTAAAATTTGTTTTCAAAATCTGGGTGAGCATCAGAATCACCTGGGAAGCTTGTGAAAATAAACTCCTGGGCCCCACCCCACTCAGACCAGGCAAATGAGACTCTCCAGCATGGACCCCGACGATCTGATGACCAGCCGAAACCACACCCTCCCTGTGCATTTTAGACCCATGGAAGAGTGTAGAGCTACATGTACACACGTGTGTGCTGCAGCACACAGTCGCTCCCCTTGCATAACTGAGAAGGGCTGTGAACACCTTTCTGAGCCCATTCCCCGTTTCTTTCCTGGCTTTTTCTTTTCCCTCGAAGCTGCCTTGAGTCATAAACATGACTTGTCCGGAGGACAAGCAGAGCTCAGTAGGCTTCTCTCCCATCACACATTTCTAGCTTTAAAAAAATGCAAGCTTTGGACCAGCTAATCCCCAAAGTTCCCTGTAGCTCTGACACTTTACAGTTTTATTTATCGGAACTCCGCATCTTCGAGACTCCTAGTTCCGTGCTTTTTTTCCCTCGTGCCTTTTTGACTTGTTTCTTCACTTACATTCCATGTACTAGTTCACCAACTCCCTTGGGGTGTTTAATCTTTTGTCGTTGCTGTTGATTTGTTAAAAAATCAAGTCCTAAACTCCATTTCTAGCCTGTAGTTTTCAAACCTTCACATAACAACAACAACAACAACAAAAAGAAATCTACTCATTTGTTAGTGAGGAGCTACCATGGATATCCTATTTTAAGGGAAGGTAATGCTGTGTTTTCTCCATGCTATACTTAGAAAAATGATTTCTCTATCATCAGTATTCCTATGCCAGGTGGACACTCCAGAAGGGAGAGACAGATAGACTTACTAGTTTGCAGACACAAACAATAAGCGCCTACTATGTGCTGTGCCCATTTTAAATTCATGGAGTGCTGGGGAAGGCAGGCAAGTCAGTGGAAGATGACCAAACATGACAAGGGGGCATCATCAGCTGTCCCACTGTCCAAACATCCTTCCATTCCATACACACATACATACATAATGAGAGTCAGCAGTGAACACTTAGGATACATGAAGGAGCAAACCTGACACAGTCCCTGACTACAGGGGTCCTCTGCTAATGGGGGAGGATGATGTTAAGCAAGTTGTCATATGAATATATGCGTCACTATGAATTGTGTTAAGGACCATGAAGGAAAATACAGGGCATATAACCTGCTGGGGGCCCAGAAATAAAGGATATGTGTATCTGGGAAGACTTCCTGGAAGAAGCGAGTCCCAAAGTGAGAGAATAAAAAGAGGAAGCCCAGAAAGAAGGGAAGGCCATTCCTGACCCAGCGAAGTGAGTACATCTCTGAGCAGCTGCTGCCATCGCCATGTACTCAGAGGCATCCTGAGGTTAGTAGCACAGCCTACTGAGCCCAGAGGAGCAATCTGTCTTAACACCCTTCCCGCCAGCCTTGAGGGAAAGAACATTCACTCCCCTTGCAAAAAGCACAGGGTGCCTTGTGTTAGTGTCTCTGCATGAACAGTTTCACTTTGTGAGGATCTGATCTTCAGTCCTAAATGAGATCTTTCCGTGTTAGTACTAACTGCAAGTTTATATACTTGGTGCTCACTGTTCTTTGCATTAGGCTCTAAGTTCGATTCACAGAAAAACAATCTAGCCTAGGCACCAAACAAGACACAATTTCCCGTCTAGGATAGCTTGACTCACCCAGAAACTTCCAGATACTTCAATACAAGTCCTCAATACCCAGACACTCTTGGAAACATTTAAGGGCTGACAGTTTATCAGTTATTCAATCCAAACAAAATACAAGAGCTCTTGTCCTTTCTTTTCATACACAGATTAATATCTACCTTCGAGATGCTAACTCTCCTAACTCAGGCTCTCACACCTCATGACTATTCCAATAAAGAATCAAACACCAATATCAGACTTACAGAATCGTAAGAGCCAGCTTGGCACTTCTTTCCTTTTGAAAGATGAGGTCCTTTATTCCTTCTTAAACCCTAATCACCCAAAAGTTCTGCAAGATTTTCCCGAACTGGTGATTCCAAAAATGTTAGAACTGATTCCCTTGATGTCAAAGGAAGCCGGATACAGGCCTGCTGATTGATGTGCTAAACAAACTCTTCCTAGCTGAGCCTTGACAATTGCAGGTTTGGCAAGACAATCATTACTTCCAGTTTTGTTTTTGTTAAAATATAAAAAGGGAGAGACAGACTCCCCATCATTTAAGAGGGATCATCCAGTCCACGCCCTCTTGTATTAAAACTCTCCTTCCTGTCTTCATTGTAAAAGAGAGGAGCCACTCATGGGGTGTTTGGGTGGCGCAGTCAGTGGAGCGTCTGAATCTTGATTTCGGCTCAGGTCATCATCCCAGGGTTGTGGGATCGAGCCCTGCATCGGGCTCCATGCTGAGCGTGGAGCCTGCTTAGGATTCTGTCTCTCTCCCTCTGCCTCTCTCCCTAACTCGTGCTCTCTCTCTCTAAAATAAAACTAAAAAGAGAGAGAGAGGGAGGAGCCACTCTCTCCAAAGCCTAGATTTATTTTTCCTGAAAAAAAAATCTCATTTTTAAAACGATTGACTGTAATTATTTACACTTGAGAAAGGACACAAGCTTTCTGGAATAGCCAATAATAAAACAGTCATTTTATTGGAGGGCTCTAAAGGTCTCACACGTTAGCCTGTGTCCAAATCACCTAGAAAGCTTGTTAAAAAACACTGCTGGATACCACCCTCAGAGTTTCTGATTCAGCAGGTTGAGGGTGGGCCCTGAGGATCTTTGGTTCTAACAAGTTTCCAGGTGATGCTGTTGCTGGTGGTCCAGGGACCACACTCTGGGAACCACTGCTCTAGAGCCAGCTTTATGATCAAGAAGTGTGTACTGAGTAAGTACTGAATACAAGGTACTCCAATGGGTACTGAGAGCCCAAAGAGATAAGCAGCAAGTAAATAGAGAACAGCGGGAGGGGAGGGTGGGTGAGGGGTATTGAGGACGGCACCTGTTGGGATGAGCACTGGGTGTTGTATGGAAACCAATTTGACAATAAATTTCATATAAATAAATAAAATAAATAAATAAATAAATAAATAAATAAATAAATAAATAAGAGAACAGCAGATGCTAAATGCCCAGGGAGCAGCACGTTTGGTAGAGAGAGCAATGATGTTAGATGCTGCAAGCCAAGGGCGGCCTTGGAGATAACTCTCTGACTTGAGAGGTCCTTGAGAGGAAGGCTAGTGCCTAGATAACCAGAGATGAGGGCACACGTGTAATGCCTCAAAGCAAAACATCTCAATTCCTATCAACACCGACTCTCCTTGCTACGGGGAGGTCGCCATGCAGAACAGGAATTGTGGCTCATGTCCTCCACAGGCCTCCGCACTCAGCCGCACTATGCCATGAGGGTTCCAAGTGTGCAAAACCTGCAATGAGTAGAGCCTCCTCCAACTGGCCACAAAGACCAGAAGAGAATTACTCTTCCTGATTCTATCAGCAGCAAGGCCAGATCTGGCAGCACTGTGATGCCCCACAGGGCGACGTCCTCAATGGTGGAAGAGACAGGGGCCAATTCCTCTGAAGAGTAGATGGAGAAGGACCCAGGCAGGGCATGTGTTGGGGGCGAGAGGAATGAAGCACAAGAGTCAGAAGCTTGTGGACCCAGGATATAAGAGGACGAGGTGAGCACTGAGGGGCAGATCGGAAGTGGTCAAGGAATGACAAGAGATGACAGGAGAATCCTTTTCAACCCCCTCAAAGATCTCAGGCATGCTACTGTCCCAGGGGAACAGAGATGCTTACAGCACCACGGTCTTTGCCCTTGAAATGTTCCTGTCTAATGAGGAAGACAGAAGAATAGAAAGATAAATTATGAAAACAAGACGGGCTTATACGTCATAGCACTATGACAGAAATCTATTCATAGTGCTGTGCAAGTGCAGAGCACAGACCAAGTAACTCTGGGAGGTCAGGAAAGGTTTACTTATGGGGAGAGGTGACATTTGGGCTGGCTTTACAAGTATCTTCCAAGTAAAAAGAACAGGTGTAAGGCATAAAGTAGTGGAGAGTTCTGGAGCACCTTCGGAATGTGGGACTTGCAGTGCTAGGAGTGTGTGTGTGTGTGTGTGTGTGTGTGTGTGTGTGTAGGGCTGCCGGGAGCATGTACAGAAGTCAGGGAAGGAAGGCAGGTGCTAATGGCATTCCATGTTAAGGAGTTGGGATTTTAACCTCAGTGAGACTGAGAGTCACCGAATGATTTTTTTTAAATGTTTTTTTCTTTTTTTTGAGAGAGAGAGAGAGACAGACAGAGTATGAGTTGGGGAGGAGCAGAGAGAGAGGGAGACACAGGATCTGAAGCAGGCTCCGGGCTCTGAGCTGTCAGCACAAAGCCCAACACGGGGCCTGAACTCACGAACTGTGAGATCATGACCTGAGCCAAAGTCAGATGCTTAACCAACTGAGCCACCCAGGTGCCCCGAGTCACTGAATGATTTCCAACCATTAGGTGACATGGCCAGATTCTCATTTAAAAACTGTCATTAGAGAACAGAAGTCAAAGTGGAGAAGCAAGACTTGGGAAAGAATGGCCAATCCTATGGACCAGGACTGCAGCTGATATGGGGGAGAGGGCCAGATTTAGGTATCTTGGAGGCTGAACTGGCAATCTTCTGTATTGGATGTAGGGGGTGAGTGGTGGATGGTGGAGACAGAGCCCTATCACTGAAGCCAGACCCCTCTGAGATGGATGAAAATTATTCAGATGACCATGGAATTTCACTGTCCCAGCTCAATGCATTCTCTTTTCCTGCCTCTACTCCTCCAATTTGATATTCACCATATGACTTTATTCTAAGCATGGTTCCATCTTTTTGGAAGGAAAATCTCATTGCTGTCTACTGTAGCCATGCAAAATAAATCACAGGGGTACTCATCACAGATCCTCAGCTTTCATATTACATTCACTCAACTAAGGCTTCGAGCACATGGTGACTTTACAGGTGCAAAAATAGTCAAGGTCTGAGTGGAGCCTGGCAGCAGGTTTAATCATTATCATCTATGAAATAAAAGGCTTTGTAACTTGATTAAACAGTACCAGGTTTCTTTCATTTAAATGGTTCATTAGCGTTTAAAAGTGATAAAACAGAGAGTCTTAGACTGCAAACATAGAACTGAAAAAATGAAGCTTTTTTCTCTGTAGTTCAGTACCTTTATAAGCCAGAGCAAGGGAGACCTCGGGCACACTGTCAAATCCAGAAGATACTTCACGCCACCTGACCAATTTCTGATCCTGCAGGGCTCTATCTCAGGCTTGGTTCTCCTGGTTAAGACCAGAGCTCAAGAGGACGGTGACAAATGATTGGTGTTGAGGCATCAGTGGTGAGCCAGGGAGAAACCCAGGTGTCCCCTCCTCTACGAGTGCTTTGTGAGGAAGGCAGAGAAGCTCAGAGAATGGAGAACTGTGAAAGCAGGATGACTTTGGGTTTTGCATGGATACTGGGTTTGGGATTGTCTACGAAAGCCTGGGCTGACAGGACAGAGACCCCTAACATACTGCATTGAAACATGTGCTTATGGAATATTAGTGCTAAGTTTCCCAAATAAACTATGTTATAATAGAATGCATTGAAATTCCTTTGGCAAAAATACAATAAACATATAAAATGATATATGATGAATTGGTAAACTTTTTAAAAAGATGTTATTTTTTACAATGTTATTGGTGATGATGGGAACTGGCCACTGCTAGATGTCTAAATTAGTATAAATAATCTCTCTGGAGAAAGCCCATTTTTTAATTAGATTATTTGTGGGTTTGGTGTTGAGTTATTTAAGTTCATTATATATGTTGAACACTAACCCTGTATCAGATATGCCATTTGCAAATATCTTCTCCCATTCAGTAGCTTGTCTTTTAGTTTTGTTGGTTGTTCCTTTGCTGTGCAGAAGCTTTTTATTTTGATGTAGTCCCAACAGTTTATGTTTGCTTTGTTTCCCTTGCCTTAGGAAATATGTCTAGAAAAATGTTGCTATGGTAGAGAAATTACTGTCTCTCTTCCAAAGATGACATACAGATAGCTAACATACACGTGAAAAGATGCTCAACATCACCTATCATCAGAGAAATGCAAATCAAAACCACAATGAGGTATCACCTCATGCCTGCCAGAATGGCTAAAATAAAAAACACAGGAAACAATAAGTGTTGGTGAGGACGTAGAGAAAAAAGAACTGTCATGTACTGTTGGGAATGCAGACTGGTGCAGCCATTGTGAAAAATAGTGTGGAGCTTCCTTAAGAAATTAAAAACAGAGCTACCATATAATCCAGTAATTCCACTACTGGGTGTTTACCCAAAGAATACAAAAATATGAATTCAGAAAGATATGTGCAGTCTTATGTTTAAGTGGCATTATTTACAATAGTTCAATTATGGAAGCAGCCCAAATGTTCATTGATAGATGAATGGATAAAGATGTGATACACACACACACACACACACACACACACACACACAGGGAATATTATTCAGCCATAAAAGGATGAAATCTTACCATTTGCAACAACATGGATGGATCTAGACAGTACTATGCTAAGTGAAATAAATCAGAGAAAGACAAATACCATATGATTTCACTCATATGTGGAATTTAAGAAAGAAAACAAATGAACAAAGGAAAAAAGAGACAAACTGAAAACCAAACTCTTAACCATAGAGAACTGATGGTTACCAGAGGGGAAGAGGGTGGGGGATGGGAGAAATGGGTGAAGGGGATAAAGGGAAGAAATGGGTGAAGGGATAATAAAAAGTACACTTATGATGAGCACCTAGGAATGTATAGAATTGTTGAGTCAGTATATTGTACATCTGAAACTAAGGTAACACTGTATGTTAACTGTACTAGAATTTAAAAAATACATATGTGCGTAAGGAAAAATATCAAACAGAAAGGCATTAAAAATGTTAAATATGGCTATCTTTGAGTAGGATTATGGGTGATTTATACGGTCTTGTGGGATTTTTCTTTTTTGTGTGTGTGGTGTTTTTCTGATCAAAAATCACTTATATAGTGAATGTAGTATTATAATCAGAAAAATTCATTTAAATTATATGTAATAAATTATAATAATCAATTATAAATTTATGCAAATAAGTATAATTTATTTTTTTATTTTTTTTCAATATATGAAATTTATTGTCAAATTGGTTTCCATACAACACCCAGTGCTCATCCCAAAAGGTGCCTTCCTCAATACCCATCACCTACCCTCCCCTCCCTCCCACCCCCCATCAACCCTCAGTTTGTTCTCAGTTGTTTTTTTTTTAAATTTTTTTTTTTTTCAACGTTTATTTATTTTTGGGACAGAGAGAGACAGAGCATGAACGGGGGAGGGGCAGAGAGAGAGGGAGACACAGAATCGGAAACAGGCTCCAGGCTCTGAGCCATCAGCCCAGAGCCTGACGCGGGGCTCGAACTCACGGACCGCGAGATCGTGACCTGGCTGAAGTCGGACGCTTAACCGACTGCGCCACCCAGGCGCCCCTGTTCTCAGTTTTTAAGAGTCTCTTATGCTTTGGCTCTCTCCCACTCTACCCTTTTTTTTTTTTTTTAATAAGTATAATTTAAAAGTATGTAACATGATATATTTAATATAGAGAAAGGCCCATTTACTAGAGCAGTATTTAGTGTAAAAAATTTGCAATTAAAGAATTCCTTGGTGTTTTTTGTGAGAGTACGAGTGATGAAGTTTTAAAAACGAACGTGATTGTAACCTCTCCACAAAGACTGCTGTGCCACACAAATGGCCCTGGGCTTTATCAGAGAAGGCACAGAGCTATAGAGCCTCTTCCTCTCTTTAAGATCCTGAGCTTGCTCAGCATTCTGTTGAGAAGCGGCCAAGCCAACCCGGGGCAGCGTCCCCAGCAGTGGGGTCCCATGAGGGGAGGTCCCTGTGGGAGGGGGCCGGGCTGCAGAGACGCCAGGGAAGGAAGCCTGGTTAGTCAGGTGGAAATATGGGAGTGGTGTTGGAGTTGAGAAGTCTCTGGTGGGGCTGCCACATATTTCTTGTGCCAGGGATGAGAAGGAGCAGAGGGTAACTGCTGTGTCAACACAGAGAATGCAGGGCTCGAAGGGCTGGGAGGTCACGGCGAGGGAGGAAGATGGGTAGGCAGTAGTGAGAGGCAGCGGGGAGGAGACATCTGACGTTGAAGCCTGTTCCAGGCGTATTCAAAGACCATCCCTGAAGGCTCAGGAGGCCGGAACGTTGATATTAGCCCAAAGACCCTTTGAGGCTGCCACACTGTGGTCAGCTGTGGGCCTCGGAGTAACCATAATTTTCATGGTGGATAAATCCAGTTCAATTTTGGTGTCATTTTCAGTAGCATTCAATGAATGCTTACTCTGCTGTTTGATTTTGAATTCATTTAGTTATTTATAACTCAGCACCAGATGTACTGGCTAAATTCTAGGGATTCACTGGGAACCCAATCCAGTCATCACGTTCCCTTACCTCATGGAGTTTTAGAGTTGGACGGGAGAAGCAGATCTTAATCACATAATCACAAATCCAAATGTGATAAGCAGTTCACAGGAGAGCCACATAATCATGCTAGGAGAGCTAAGAGATTTTTGTTTTAAAGCTAGTTTAAGCTTTTTTTTTTTTAAGTTTATTTTTGAGAGAAAGAAAAAGTGTGAGCAGGGAAGGGGCAGAGAGCAAGGAGGAGAGAGGACTGGAAACGGGCTTATGCTGACAGCAGAGAGCCTGATACAGGGCTCAAACTCATGAACCGTGAGCTCATGACCTGAGCCGATATCCGACTGAGCCACTCAGATGCCCCAGAGAACTAACAGATTTAACATACGTGGGTATAGCTTCTCTGACGCAGTAACACTATGGGATCCCAAAGATGGATAGAATCATCTTATTCAGGCAGAGGATTCCAGAGAGACAGAAGAGCATTTGCAAAGGTCCTGTGGCAGAAAAACATGTAGCCATCATGAGGGACCACAGGAAGGGCAGTGTAGTGGTTGCTTAGGAGTGATGAGCTCTGTGAGAAAGAAGTAAGGTTCAAGAAGTAGGCAGGAGCCAAGGAGGCAGTGTAAACCACGGAAATTAGTTTGGTCTCTACCCTAACTAAAAGGAAAAGTAAGGGAAGCCACTGAGTGGTGTCATAATCCAAAGAAATGGGAATAATCGCAGTTGATTTTAAACTGTTTACCTTAATGCCATTCACTCAGCTCTGGCTTATTTACTTTACAGGTTAGCCTTCTGAGAAAGTTCTGTGAAGGAAGAGCAGCTAGAAAAATGTTTCAAGTCAACACTGGGCTTATACAATGCCTCTGGGCAAATTACAAAAAGGCATCTCTTCTTTAAGATGCTTTCCTTCTTTTATTGGAAAATTGTCTTGATTATTGATTTTGTTAGAGCAAAACTCTTTATTGCTATCTTCCAGAAAACTGCCATAATAAATGTAAAAGCCCCCGATTTTTATGACGTGAATGTGCTTCCTTAGATGTAGCACTTTTGTGCAGTCCACACTCGCACAACCATCCTCAGTGACCCTAGATGTCTAGTAATCAAAGAGAAAGGAGAAAAGCAACTTTTTCTTCCTTAAAATAGCATACTGTGAGGGGCGCCTGGGTGGCACAGTCGGTTAAGCGTCCGACTTCAGCCAGGTCACGATCTCACGGTCCGTGGGTTCGAGCCCCGCATCGGGCTCTGGGCTGACGGCTCAGAGCCTGGAGCCTGTTTCCGATTCTGTGTCTCCCTCTCTCTCTGCCCCTCCCCCGTTCATGCTCTGTCTCTCTCTGTCCCAAAAATAAATAAACGTTGAAAAAAAAAATTAAAAAAAAATAAATAAATAAAATAGCATACTGTGTAAATGTAATAAAAATGCAATTTTTTTGGTCTTCTGAGGCCTAATTTAACCAAAACTAATTTTCTAATGCTTACCCATGCTGCCTAGGTTTAGTGCTGGTGGGACAGAGTAAGGGTCTTCAAATGGCAGAAGGAGGGCCCCCTCTCCATGGCAGGTTGGATGGGGAACAAGAGCTAACAAGAGTTTACACTAAAAATGACACATCTATCAGATCTGGGGTCCAAAGAGGAAACCATGGGGCCACACTGCAACCACAGTTAACCAAAAGCCCTCCTGACTCTGTGTGCCAGCAGACCACGAGGGTGTGAAACATCACAGGCCACGTTAGAGCTCCGAGCCATGCAAGAGTCCCAGTTTCATTAAAATTGTAAAACATATCTTTTTTTTTTTAAGGGGTGCTAACATTTTTTTAAAGTTTATTTATTTATTTATTTATTTATTTATTTAATAAATTTTTTTTTTCAACGTTTATTTATTTTTGGGACAGAGAGAGACAGAGCACGAACGGGGGAGGGGCAGAGAGAGAGGGAGACACAGAATCGGAAACAGGCTCCAGGCTCTGAGCCATCAGCCCAGATCCTGATGCGGGGCTCGAACTCACGGGCCGCGAGATCGTGACCTGGCTGAAGTCGGATGCTTAACCGACTGCGCCACCCAGGCGCCCCAAAAGTTTATTTATTTTTTGAGAGAGAGAGAGAGAGAGAGAGTGAGAGAGAGAGCGAGCAAGCATGAGTGGGGGGCGGGCAGAGAGAGAGGGAGACACAGTATCCGAAACGGGCTCCAGGCTCTGAGCTGTCAGCACAGAGCCTGACGCGGGGCTTGAACTCACAAACTGTGAGATCATGACCTGAGCCAAAGTCGGACATTTAACCGACTGAGCCACCCAGGTGCCCCAAAATTCTAAGACATATCTGCACAACTTTGCCCAAATGGGTTTTGTGTTATTGTAACATTCCACTTCTCAACCAGAATCTCTCCATCTAAGCCTGTTTGTTTGCTTGTTTGTTTATTTATTTATTTGGTTTATTTAGTTTGAGAGAGCGCATGCAAGTGGGGGAGGGGCAGAGAGAGAGAGGGAAGAGAGAGAGAAGGAAGGGAGAGAGAGAAGGAAGGGAGAGAGAGAGAGAGAGAGAGAGAGAGAGAGAGAGAGAATCCCAAGAAGGCCCTGTGCTGTCATTGTGGAGCCTGATGTGGGGCTCAAACTCACAAACTGTGAGATCATGACTGGAGTTGAACCAAGAGTGGGACGCTTAACTGACTGAGCCACCCAGGAGCCCCTCTCCTGGGTGGCTTAAATTCACAAACATTACTTTTCAAACCTACACCAAGAAGTAGCAATAAGATTCTCATATATATTAATTAGCAAGCATGCTAGAAATTGATATGCACACTGAACTTAATACACAGTTGCTCTCTCATCCCATTTCCAGTTTCAATGTTTTCTCTTTTTTTTTTTTATTAATATTTATTTTGAGACAGAGCGTACGTGTGTGTGCGTGGGCGAGGGAGGAACAGAGAGAACACGCACGAGAGAGAATCCAAAGCAGGCTCTGTGCTGAGCACAGAGCCTGACACAGGCTCAATTTCACAACCATGAGATCATTACCCAAGCTGGTCAAGAGTCAGACATCCAACCAACCGAGTCACCCATGCACCCCTCCATGTTTTTTCTTAAATGAAAATCATTACTCTCATGGATTTGTCTCAAAGACTGTGACAAAAAAATAAAAAGAACACCCTGTGGTCCTCTCCCATCCGGGTCTCTACCCTACTATCTTAAGCTATTATCTTTGATCCTGCCTTCAACATCTTCAGGGACACATCGTTTTCCAGCACAGCAGCTGGGGAAACCAAAGGCACACTTACTGCTCCCTGGACGGAAGACGAGCCAGGTCCTTCGTCCTCTTCCCCGTCTGGCTCCTGGTCCTCGTTGTCGGTCCAAGAGGACACGTCCTCTACTGAACTGGTCAGATCAGGCAAACTCTTCGATGTCAACCTCAGGAGGTCCTCTGTGGAGCTTTCCTAGGGGGACACAATTAAAGGGCTATGAATTACCCCATGGCACCAAGCAGTTCTGGATCAAGGTCAAGGAAAACCTAGAAGAGGCAGCTGTGAGCGTGGCCACGAGCTCTGAACCCAAAGACCGTATGGAATGTATGTCCCACACTTCAGGTTGGCAGGGTTACCACATGTCAGGGGCGCAGACCCAATTTAAATCCCAACCAATTTTTTTTTTCCCTGAAAAACCTGTTTCATAGACAGATGTTTCTACAGGCAATCCACATTCTCTGTCCTTTAGATTCTTTGATATCCTGCCTTACTTTACACTTTAAGCCCCCTCATTGGCAGGTCAGGATCTTAGAGCGGTCGCTTCTGCCCAGCATTCCAAACACACCTCCCTCCATTGTCCCCTCCAACCCATACCCTCCGTGCCAGCCGTACTGACCTTCTGACATGCCAGGCTCTCTCCTGCTCTATGCCCTTTTCCACCAGCAGCTCCCTCTGCCCAGGGAGCTCAGTTTTGCAGATCAGCTTTAGCACCCTCCCCTGCAAGCCTTCCTGGATGAGCTCAGGAGCCATTCTGCATGTCTTTCCCTTCTTCCCAAATGTCCTTTACTGTTTCTTTCATCGCCCCGCATGTGTGTCTAAGTATGCCTATCTCTCCTGCTCATCGGAGCATTCCCCAAACTGAATGCCATTTCTACTCTTTGCTGTGTCCCCAGGCCCAGCACACAGCTCTAATATCCATGAGCTCCTCCCCCTCGCTGCTCATCTCACTAGCATACGAGATTTCATTCCCTGAAAAGAGATCAGACTGTTGATTGAATCATAACCCCAAAGTGGAGACTGATAACGTCTCTTCAAAGAAAGAAGCCCTTGAACACTTTTTAGAGGTCAACAAAAATACATGGAATCAGACTCCATTTATTTTATTTTTTTTAACGTTTATTTATTTTTGAGACAGAGAGAGACAGAGCATGAACGGGGGAGGGTCAGAGAGAGGGAGGCACAGAATCTGAAACAGGCTCCAGGCTCTGAGCTGTCAGCACAGAGCCCGACGCGGGGCTCGAACTCACGGACCGCGAGATCATGACCTGAGCCGAAGTCGGCCGCTTGACCGACTGAGCCACCCAGGCGCCCCCAGACTCCATTTAGATTAGAGTATAAAGAAGGCTTCATCATAGCCCTTCCTTCCTACACACAGACAAGGCCACAGGGGTGAGTGGGATGCAGGCAAGGTCACAGAGGCCACTTGACAATCTCACACGCAAGTGAGGTGCACATAGCCGCCGAGGACTCTCGGGGAAACACCACAGCATAGGAGGCCAGGGAGTAGGGGTGGCTGGTCTGAGGCCATAAAAGAGAGAAATGCGTCCTCCCCTCCTTCTCCCACAGCTGTTTCTACAGGAAGGAAGCATGTAGAAAGTTTTGATCATCATATTCCTCGGGGCTTGACAGAAAAGAGAACAATAACATAAGACGCCCATCTTAAACAACAGGTGTTACAGACTATTAGTGAGCAGGTATACTGGTGACAGTGACACTTGTTACTAGTTTGATGCAGGTCCAACTTTGGAGGTACCTGAAGCTCATTCCTGTCAGGTCAGTAATTGTGAATACTACACAGTTAGACCTTATCTGAGGGAAGGAGCAAAAGCTATGAAGCAAAAAGTGAGTTCAGCTCTCTTCTGTGATGTCAACTCTGCTAGACCATTAACAGAAAAGAGTTTTTAAAAAAAGATGAAGGTCCCAACTGGTGAGTAAGTTGCACAACAGGACAGAATACTCCATGGTCATTAAAAATGGTGCTACAGCAACGTACATTCTGAGGTGGAAAGACTCTTACGGTATGCAACTTAGTGAAAAAGGCAGATGGAAAAGCAATATTGCCATATTAATAATGGATGTAACAATAAGCTGGATGTGTTAACACGTGATAACCATAAAGGCAAACCTTTCTCCACATGCTTGTTGCAACCAGCTGCATTGTTTGGGCTCTTTATATTTCATTCAATCTTCCTGATATTCCACAAAGCAGTTATGGATTCTTATTATCCAGGTGAGAACCCCGAGGTTTAAAAAAATGTAGTAATGTGCTCAAGATATACAGTTTTTATTTATTTTTATTTTTAAATTTTATTTTATGTTTTTATTTGAGAGAGAGAGAGAGTGCGAGTTGGGGAGAGGGACAGAGGGAGAAAGAGAGAGGGAGACAGAATCTTAAGTAGGCACCATGCTCAACACGGAGCCTGATGTGGGGCTTGATCCAATCATGACCCAAGCCAAAATCAAGAGTTCAACGCTCAACTGACTGAACCACCCAGGCGCCCCAAAATATACAGCTTTTTTAAAGGTTGTGCCTCTGAAGTCTATGCAGGTCTGCCTCCAGGGGCAATCTATCTCCTTGTGTTTGACTCCATTAAAAAAACACGTCTGGAAGGACAAATGAGTTAATGGAAAGAATTACTGGTGGCATTATGAAAATTTTATCTTCCTTTTCTTCTAGGTTTTCTACATTAGATATAATAAATGTGTATTACTTGTTAATAAAAACAAAGTGATAAAAAGAGAGAAATCATATTGCTACGCATGTACTTCCAGGAATATGAAAGCAAACTTGGATATTCTGATTTCATTCGTTCAACAAAAATTTTCTAAGCTCCCATGTATAAGCAAACAACATATTTGTGGGGAAACACAAGACATCCTGTCCCGAAGAAAGTAACTGTTATATCTCCAAAACAACACCCTAAAGTTTGGGGACAAAGGGAGTGTGTTCTACAATAATAATTTATATTCTTACTATTCTTTCTATTCAGCAAATAAAAATCTCTTTTTTTCCCCTCCCTCTCTTCAAACATAAAGAGAAAATAAAGACTGGATTACTCGCTCTTGTTAGATAAAGATGAGGAATGGATGCCAGGAGGTGTGGAAAGGCAGACTTTTGAGCATCTCCGACAGCGCCAATTAAGTTCAGGAACAAAGAGCGGGCAGCTGCTATGGCAACGTATTGCCTGGATGGAAACAGAGTCAATGGGAAGAGGTGAAAGGTGTCACTCCTCTGTGGTCTGGGTCATTTTTAGGCCCATTATTCAGTACAGATGGCCAACAGCAATAGATTGACAATGGGAACACCCATTCCTGGCTCCAGACTGCTGCTCAGCCTTATAAAGACCCAGTGAGTGTCCTTCAAAGTCAAAGCCTTGGGGTGCCTGGGTGGCTCAGCTGGTTAGGCATCAGACTCTTGGTTTCGGCTAGGATCACAATCTCATGGCTGGTGAGTTCAACCCCTGCATCAGGCTCTGTGCTGACACCCTCTCTCTGCTCCTTCCCTGCGCGCTCTCTCACTCTCTCTCTCTCTCTCTCTCTCAAAATAAACAAATAAACTTAAAAAAAAGAAAAAGTCAAAGCCTCTGGCAGGAACACATTACCTCTCTCTAATACCATTGGCTCTGTGTCCTTTCTATCTTATTTGACTAAGAGACAGCTTGGTATATGGAAAGAAGTTAACGTTGAAGTCTTATGGACCCGCAACGGAACATGCTATTGCCACCCACTGCTTGTGTGACCTCTGGGTCGATTAACCCCTCAGATTTTTACTTCATCTTTTGGAAAAAAAGAACAAATGGCTCTCTCATGGGATTTCAAGAATTAAATGAGATCATAGGCAAAAAGCACCTAGCATCCAGTGTGTCCCTGATACACATTAGTGCCCTTTCTTTGAGTCGGTGAACATGACCACAGATCAGGCATCATCCAGGAGACCAGCCTTCAACACCCTCCTGTACGCTCCTTAATTATGCTTATCCAGAAGTGGACCTTTTTTGTTTTTATTTTATGTTTTCTTTGCTCTGTATGTTTGTGGATAATAGCTTGACATAGAAGAGATTCTCCCTTCTCCATTTTCTGAACTAGCAGGAGAAAGAAGTCAGTGTAGAAGTAAAGGTTTGGTGGCCGTGGTATAATGCATGTGCCGGAGTCCCTGTGTTCTTGAGCCATAGACTGTGAGGAGACAGCAGGGCTCCCGGAGGTATCTCTGGGAGGGGAGGAGAGCACCTGTGAATGGAGGCTGTCTCAACTCCTACCTCTGGGGCCTCAAAGCCAACCCTTCCTCCCAAGTCTGTGTCAAGGCTCTGTGTTCTTGTTGGAAGCCTGAGAATCTGGGTTAAGGGATTGGGGTGAAAGATGTGAAAAGAGGAAAACAGATTTTTCAGATAGTTTAAAATATTCTAATTATTAAATACTCCAAAAATAGGCACTAGAGCTTGTAATCTAAGAGAGAAAATACAGAAGAGCCTGTGGATGAGAGGTTCAAAAAAATAGCAGGGATAACGAGGAAAGAATGAGCCACGCTGGCAAGAGAGTATTGCCGTGAAGGGTGGAGCACCAGGGTGGTTTCCCACCACTGCTTACAGGAACTAGAATGAAGCCCAGGTTCCACTGCACTAGCTCCTGAGTCCTGGGGACACTTTCCTGTCTTATCAACAGCAGACGGGACCACGGGGCAGAAGCAAGAGGGTTCAGGTCCTCCTCCTTTTGGTCACACAGCTGTGGAGGCCTGCAGCCTTCATCCAGGGCACTAAGACACCAGGGGACAAGCAGATGCTGGGGCCCAGGACCTCAGTGCTATTTTAACACACTCTGGGGATGGGGATACAAGAAACACCAGCCTGAGCCCCTTATGAAAAGGAGGTGGCAGCCAGAGGAAGGGGACAGACACTGGCTGTGCATCAAGAAGACAGCAGATAGCATCTAGGCCTCTGTGAGATGGGAACCAGCCAAGGGAGTTAGTCCTCACTGGCTCCTTGGGGAAACTGAGGACGGAGCGGAGGACAGTGACCAGACAAACAGGATTCACAGGGCTTCCTGCAGCACCAACACTCCGTGAGGCCATGAGTCAGAACCAGGGCCTGTGGCCTGCCTGTGACTAGCCCTAAACCTTTCTTCCTTCGGGACCTGGAAAGTGCACAGCTCCATGCCTCTGGCATCCTTGCCATCCGGCGGGCCTCCATGTCTCTTCTTCAGTGTCTCCTTGGGAGAGAGGCTACTCTCTCCACCTTGAATTTCTGTCCACCCTACCATCCTTCCCTTTTCCTTAGTCTGAGCACTGCTCTTCCATCTACTAACTACTTCAGCTAAAGGCCGTCCTCATGGGCTTACACTATAGAATCACTTAAATGGCCCAAGTGCGAGCACGTGTGTCAGTGTTTGTGTGCGGGATGGGGAGGGCTCAAATCCGAATTCACCACCATCATTAAAAATAGATATAAAAAATAACCAAACTACCTACCTTGCTGGCTACCACCAGCTGAACCATTCCAGTGGCTGAGCGAAGAATGGCCACCGCTTCCTCATGGGAGAGACCCACCAATAAGTGACCATTGATTACCAGCAGCTCGTCTCCTAAGGACAGTCTGCCATCCCTGAGGAAATGGAGATGGGAAAAAAATCCCTTGTGAAGATATTCTGGGCTTGAGAAGGGACATTTTCCTGGAGCTGGGGAGGGTCGTGAGAGGGCACAGTTAAAATCAGGCTGAGGATAAAGGAGAGATGGCCAGCAATAATTTGGGATGGGATTTATCCTTTGGTCTGGCTGGGTCCCCTGATGCCCACCTTAGGGAAGCTCCATAATTTCAAGTGGTCGCCTGGTAGTAGGCAAGTTCTTAAGTCACTACCATATCTTGCATCAACTTTAATGAAATGCCTCCCATCCAGGGGTAGACAATGATAGAGGAACGGAGACCCCATGGTTTTTGAACAGTTAAGTCATTCTTATCTCAATCCTATCTGCCATCCTGCCCTCACAACTGAGTTCTCAGCTGAGTCACTGAGCTAAGCACCCCCAAACAAAGGTATCTTACGCTTGACCAAAAGCCTTGTCTAAACTGCTGCCTTCTCTCTTTCCAGGTGACATGCCCTCGTCCCCAAAACACACAGTTATAGGACCTTGAGGATGAGGTTTCTTTCCATCCTACAGCCAAGCTTCACCAGCAGAAGGATGAATACAAAAGCAAACAAACAGAATGACCAATTTACTGCTCTTGTAGCTATCAGACCTGGTCTACAAATGTTTCTTTATTCTCTCTAAAGTAAATTATAGCTAACTAACAGCTTCCTTCCCATTGGGCTGGCAAGAGGCTCAAGGGTGGGTCAAGGGTCTGCCATGGCACCCTGTGTCAGAGCATTGCACAGGCCCTTTCAGTCACGGTGGGTCGGCAGTCTTGTGGGTTCCACTTGAACCTCCAATGGTCTGGCCTCCCATGATCCCAAAGGAGGTTTTTCATCTCCATTGCTAAATATGGGATAGGAAATCTGGTGATGCAGATGGACCCTAAGCCTAGGACCCCACCATCCCTCCTGAAGGCTTTACATCAATGCCCAGGGTGCTGCTGTTGGACATGTGCATGCCCCCCATATTCCCAGATTCACCAATTTTTTCTCCAACATTTCCACTCTCCTTCAGTGAATAAACCAGCTTCTCTCATCCTACTCTCCCTCCCTAGTTTCTTTCTCTTAATCCTCTAGGGTGTGCATCATAGTCTTTTCTATGAATTTAGCCTTTAACAGAACACAGGAGGCACCAGAGACTTCTGACAGCCTCTGCTTTCTGTCCTTCAAAAATCCCTAAAGCAGAGAAATGCTAAGAACCCTTCTAGCTGCTTGGAATGGAAAGAGAAGGGGAATAGGAAACCCACAGAGAACAAACTGGAAGCTCAAGGAGGCGTGTGGGCCCAGGTGAACAGGGATTAAGAGTAAAAAAGAACACAAAGTTCTGACCACTGTCCTTGAATTTATGCAAGACCATTCCTACCCACATCCCTTTTCTTATTTCCCTCTTCAATTCCATCTCCCTCATCTCCTGTTATTACCGAGAATGCCACACATGTGAATTATATACTCCAGAAACAGAGAGAGAGAAAGACACACATAAAACACATAAAACTCAGGGTTCAGGGTGAAAAGAAAATGGGTGTCTACTGGTGACACCTACTAAAAACAGCTCACATAGAAAACAGACAAGAACAGCTCTTCTTAAGTTTATCTCTGGGCACAGGAATTTTCTAACTGCCAACCTTCCAAAGACATGCTAGAATCCAAGGCCTAGTAGCATTAATGGGAAAATGGCTCTCTGATGGGAATTCCTCAAGGTATATACCTCATTTGGGAAATTTAGTGATGCTCTTCTGGATAAAAACTAGAGTCTTAATCCTTTCCTAATGACTGCTGCCCAGACAACTGACCAGTGCAGTTAACCTTATCTCTAGTTATTGGCAACTTAATCTCTAGTTACAAGGCTAGAACAGGGACATGACACACTTTGCTAATTTATACCCTGGTCCTCTCCTCAGTTTTCCATTTTTTACCTCCAGCTCCTTCAATGCCACTTCATGAGATAAATTTTTCAGTCCTCTCTTGGTCTGGGGCAGGCCAACACTACTCTGATTTGTCCTATCCCCTTTATAACCAGGGTACCTGAATGGAACACCAAATTCTCAACTAGATTTACCTCCCTCATCAGTGAAACTCTACCTCTACACACCTGCTGTATACATGTGGGCATGCAACGCGTGTTCACACCCCAACGTGCCTTGCAAGTAGTAGACACCCTGTGTATGTGGAAGCAATCAGCTAGCAAGGCAAAAGCATGCTTTATATTTTGGGATAGCTACATCCTTGTAACTCCAAACGGACTTCTTCTTTGTGCATGCTCTGCCTAAGCACTGTCCTTCTTCCTACTTAAAACAACAGTTCAGACTTAAAAAGAAGGTTTGAAGTATGAATTATTCAAGGTCACAAGGAGAAAAATTCACATTTACTGTTTACCACTCCACATCTGCATGACACACGTATCCATGTGTGTGTAGAATCCTGAGAGCCCTGACAGATCACATGAACTGCGGTCACATTTAAAATCAATGACTTTCCCAAGTCATTAGCCACCATCTTATAGGGGTTAAGATTCAGGAAAGTGGTTTTCTGTTGCATGGCATAGTCTCAATAGGTAACCACATATTACCAGTATCCCAAAAGTTAGTGTAAGTAACAATCACTTGAAACTCAAAACAGACTGGAAAGAAATGCAATCTCTCTATGATTTGGAGGAGCCTACAGTATCTCCAGCAATTAGCCACTTCCTGTGCCCAGGGGTGTGTTTAATTGGAACTGCTCCTGCCTGATTTTCTTCCATGCTCCCGCAGGATAAACTGTAATTACCAGGGCTTTGGCCAAATAGAAGAGTCCTAGCCCCCGGAGGAAGGGAAGGGAGAGGATGAGGAGTCAGAGAAAGGGGAAGAGTTATCTAGTCACCTGTGAGCGGCACCTCCTTCCTTCACTTGAGTGACAACGATAGCGTGAGGTGAGCGCTTTGATCCTCGGCCTCCACTAACCTGAATTCCCAGCCCATCCGATTCCTTA
This sequence comes from Leopardus geoffroyi, assembly GCF_018350155.1. NCBI lineage: Eukaryota > Metazoa > Chordata > Mammalia > Carnivora > Felidae > Leopardus > Leopardus geoffroyi. Next base: position 213,730,459 of record NC_059326.1, read on the forward strand.
AGCAGCTCCATCTTCCATATCCGGCCAACTTCCTCCTTGGAAGAAAAAGTGAGCATACTGTGAAGTATACGGACAGACACGTGGCACTGACACAGGAGAGTGGAGCTGTTAGGTCAGGCAAAATATTCTTCAATTGTCAACAGGTACTGAAGATGACCACAGAAGGAAAAGTTCCATGTGCTAAATCATAGTCTCTAGCTGCCAGTCCTGCCCAAGAGAACATTCTATGATGATGGAAATGTTCTATATTTGTACAATCCAACATGGAGCCACTAGCCACAGGTGGCCATCAAGGGCTTGACTAGTGGCAACTGGGATGTTACATTTTTCATTTCATTTAGTTTACATTAAATTACATAGTTACCTGTGGCTAGTGGCTATAATATTGGACAATAAGAGTGACTATCGAATTTCCTGATCAAGGTTATGTTAAGTAAAGCTTCTTCTGCCTGAAACCCAGATACCACTGTGTGTGCAAACACTGGCTGTGTCTGGGTTCCATTTATTTACACACAGCTACTAATAAATAAAGAAGATGAAAGGAAGACAAGGGTAGGTCTTGGAGACTTCAACTCATATGAGCCCAGCTCTGCCACTTAGTAATTATGAAAGCCACCTATGCCTAAAACCCTCTGTTTCCTTGCCTCTAAAGTGGGGATAATTATGAATACTTTCAAGTTTGTCATTAGGATTACGTGAGATATTTATGGAAGGAGCAGTGCTTCCGACACCTAGTAGAGACATAATAAATGCTGACTGCTTACCATATATTACTTATGTACGCACACATATGTATTAAAACCATCATACCATAAAATGCCCAATGGTACTGCATCAGTGTTGCATAGTGACAGATGGTAGTTACACTTGTGGTGGGCACAGCATGGCAGAGTTGGCCAATCACTATGTTGTACGTCTGAAACTAATGTAACATTGTGTGTCCACTACACTTCAATTAAAAAAAAAATACATCATGTTGAATTGAATCTCAAACTTCCTTAGAACATATAAATGAGATCTTTGGCAAGAGAAACCAAAACAGGAAATTAATTGATGAATTTATTATTGGCTTCTCTAGACATGGGTTTGTACACTTTTTAAATACATTAAAACACCCTAATAAAAATCTATCCTTTTAAAAAGCTAATCATGTCTGTAAGTCCTCTGGATTACTGGTAGCTTTTCTACTTTGGTTAATTCTCCTCTTGACTCCCTATTTTATTCCAAGGATGCAAACATATACCCAATACAAAATGTTTGAGTTACCTCAGATACTTGGTTGTTCAGAGAAATGAAAGAAAAACCTTCCAAAGTGATTTCCTTCGGGAGGGTCTTACTTTATGCTCACTCCTATAAGTTCCTCTTATCTCTAGGTATGTGGGTATGGGTCACAATGCATTCCTCAACATATTAAAAAAAAGCGCCATGTCCTTTCCTCATTCATCATGAAGGTCCAATGGAACCATTACAGTCCAATATGAACAAACCCATCCTCCCCCTAGAAATAGGCAACCTTCCCATTTAAGCTGCTTGCAAAAGAGAAAGAATGCAAAGCATTCAGAAAATCTGAAATACACAGTCAGAAACTAAAATGAAACTTTATGCAGTAGTAAAAAAACCAGATGTTAAATGGTCACTGATGTGCAGCAAAAGGAACGTCTGGGGAAATTATTAACAGACAGAGACCTGTTGGATCTTATACTTTTTCTACTATAGCACTACTCAGCGGGGCTCCATTGCTCAGCAACATGCAGTGTTTGCCAACGGTCTCCTTCATCTGCTGACCACAGACAAACGAGGCCTGTCTGGCCAAATGTAACTTCAGAAGTCACTGGCTTACCACAGTAGTTCATGAACTTGTCAACAATCCCTATATCATCCAATCATTTCACTTTGGACTTCATGGTTTTGGTGTGTTGCCTCTGACCTCTGGAACACCTTTCTCTCTTCTCCATTCAGAAACAGCCTCCTTGGCCTTCCAAGTCTCTCACAGCTCCACTATGTCCAAGATGCCATCCTTGAGAATCAGTGCTACTTATGAGATGGCAGTTTTTGACACTTCGAGTACATGGGCCGTGGCCTAGTGCATAGCCCCAAAGGGAACAAATTCAGAGACGTGCTGATTAGCTATTGTCCCAGCTTGCTGGGCATCCCAAACTAGCACATGGGTCAGCCCCATAGCTGACTCCCTGGGCCTAACAAAGTAGCTGAGAAACTAGAGCGGAATGGTGGCTTGACTTGTTTTTTCCATGGAAGATATGCTATGGCTACTAGGGTCTTGAAGATATGGGACAGTGCTCTTCCCTCTCCCAGTCCAGAAAAGCTGTGAAATCCCTTCCCAAAAGCAACAGGGACTATTGTGAGAGTCCAGAAATAAGCAAACCCATTTGGCTTTAGCCCAAATTAATAAAAACCTATCCATCCCATTACCAGTTACATCTGTCCTACCATCCTTTTGTTAAACAGAACATGTTAAGTATGGTTCACAGATGATATGACAATACTAGATACATAGTCCTTTCTAATTTTTAAATGCCTTTAGAAATAGGACTTGAGGGGTACCTGGGTGGCTCAGTCAGTTAAGCATCTGACTTCGGCTCAGCTCATGATCTCATGGTTCGTGAGTTTGAGTCCCACATCGGCTCTGTACTGCTGACAGCTAAGAGCCTGGAGCCTGCTTGTGATTCTGTGTCTCCTTCTTTCTCTGCCTCCCCACACCTCTCACAAATAAATAAACATTACAAAATTAAAAAAAAAAAAAAAGAAGTAGGACTTGTGACAAGAAACATGCAAACCTATGATCGTGGAGAAAGAATAATGACCTAACATATACTCTTGACAAAAGAGCTAAAGACAATTTTCAGTAAGAGCACTCACAGGCCCACTCCATTCCCCTGCCCAATATACACACAAATAGTTAAAAGCAAAATAAAGCAAATATCTAACAAAAAATGGCTTCAGAAAGTAGGAATGATCAATCTGTAATACAGCCCCCAATGATACAGTCAAGAAACAGATCTTCTTCTTTTTCACTTTTATCTAATACCATGAGTTTTCTCTCCATACCTGAAAGTAAGAACTATAAGGGGGGCAGGGGGGGATGGGGGGGGGATTCAAAGAAATTAGTGCAAGTTTTCTTGATCATCTAATGAGGAGTTCAAAGATACACAAAGGAAGACACAAACAGGAAGTGCCAGATGTTATCAGTCTCAATTGTACAACTGTCAGTATTAAATCTAGTTGCCTACAGCTGAGAGCAGTGTTCAGTTACAAATAAAATCAGTGTCTGAAGTTTATGAGGCTAAAGCTGGCACTCGCCAAAAATCAACAGGCCAACTTAAATAGAATATTAAGTAGATTTCCAACTGCCTCCTTAGAATTCTGCATGGGTATGTAATACGCACTTCAGTATGGTCAAAACAGGACTCTGCCTCCCTCTCCCTCCTGGCTTTCCCACCTCCATGGGAAAAGCACCATCATTTATGCCAGCTAAAGAGGATATGCAAACTAAAAGCTCGCTAGCTTTGATTCCTCCTTCTATTTCCTATACCCAAACCATGAGCAAGATCTGTAGGCTCTACTTGTAAAACACATCCACGTCCATCTACTCCTGCTCCTTCCTGCCACCACTCTGGTCAAGACCACCAGGATCTCTAATATGGATTATCACAGTAGTTTCCAGTATGGTCTTGCTTTTTTTCCTCATCTCCTATTCTCCATTATACAACATACATCATGATGCACTCAGCTTAAACCTTCCAACAGCTCCCTAGTAGACACAGACTGAAGTCCAAATCTTTGAGATGGTGAACACAAACCTCCATCTCTAGCCTTGCCTGCAATCCCAAATCATATCCCCTCCCCCACCTCCGTGTTCTCCCCAGCACTTACTGTCTCTCTATCCCTGGAAGACCCAATCACTCCTGCCTAGGGAGCCACATGTGCTGCCTCCTCGCTGGAAATATTCTGCTTCTAGATGTTGCACGGCTGTCCTTTCCTGATATTCAGGCTTCGGCTCAAACATTGCCTGTTTAATTAGGCCTTCAGTGATACCAATTTCAGTTAACCCCACCAGGACACTGCCCAGTCATCTTTCACTTCACCGATTTCATTTATAGTACTTGTTGTCACCATCTAACATTCTGATTCATCTATTTGCTTATTTATTCCCTGTGGCCCCTTATTTGTGTTAAGTGCCATGGCACAGGAACCTTGTCTCTCATTTATCAGTGGGTTCTCCAGCAACTAGAACGGTGCCTAGCACATAACAATACCGTATAAATGCCATAGAATTAATAAATGTGGGATGTTTATACACTCATCCTACGGTTTTTCAGAAGTTATTGAGACTGATGTTAAGAGGCTCACCCAGACGGGATACCTGCACGCTTGCCAATGTTTAGCGTGTGAACACCCGATCCAGTTGTAGAGATGATTGAGTTCTGAAACAGATCCTGTCTAGACAGATGGCTCAAGCCTTTGCTTCCTTTTGCATTGGCTTAAAGGGCAACGAGATTGTCAGCCTGTTGAGAAAAAGCCAAACCACGCAAAACTGGACGCTATGGACATTTATATTAATGTTGTTGAAGTGCTACCCTTTCCTATAAAAACGCCAATTACTGTGTGAGCTCATACATGCATCTCCTCACAGAGGCCAAAAAAAAAGGGGGGGGGGATTTATTTACAAAACAGAGGTGGTACATTAAAGGGAGCTGTCTCAGCAGCATTTAAATGACCTCATCTTCTGTTGGAACCAAAAATAATATTTCACAATAGCATCTTTTCCCCAAATGTGAGAAGAAACATCATCCAACTAGAATTTTACTGCAGTAAGTGGTCTGGCTCTAGTTGCAAACTTAGATTCTGAGACTGTTTGCTTATCCCTTCTTATTCAGAATGATCAGTAAGAAATGATGTGTGATATGTCAGAGTTGAAGTTCCTGAGGTAGCAGACCAAAATGCTCAGTTTATAGGTGAGAAAACAGAAGCTCAGAGAAAGAACATGGCAGCTTGAAGGCCACAGAGTTGGGGAAGGAAGAACTAGGGCTGGAACATAGTATCTCATCTCTCAGGCCTGGAGCTCTTTTTTTAAAAATATTTATTCATTTTTGAGAGAGAGAGAGAGAGTATGCATGTGATTTGGGGAGGGGCAGAGAGAAGGGGACAGGGGATCTGAAGGAAGCTCTGCACTGACAACAGAGAGTCTGATGCTGGGCTTGAACTCATGAACCACAAGATCATGACCTGAGCTGAAGTCAGACACTTACCCGACTGAGCCACCCAGGTGCCCCTTAGGCCTGGAGCTCTTGGGTGCTTTCATTAATAAATGGGCACACTGTTTCCGATTCTGTGTCTCCCTCTCTCTCTGCCCCTCCCCCGTTCATGCTCTGCCTCTCTGTCCCCAAAATAAATAAACGTTGAAAAAAAAAATTAAAAAAAAAAATAAATAAATGGGCACAGAACACCTGCAGGTGCAAGGCACTGAGCCAGGACACAAAGACAAATAAGGTCCTTGCCCTTAAATTCTACTGGGGACACAACAAGCCCTATGGCAACTGGAATATGTGGGATTCATGCATTGATCAAGATAAGGAGGGGATCATGCAGGAGCCCAAAGAGGAGATGCTTAAAGATGGTACAGGTGGGGGGGGGTTCCCAGAAGCCTCCTAGAGGAGTGTGTCCCCCAGAAATGGAAGAAGCTAAGCTACATGGGGGAGGGGAGAAGAAACAGAATGGTGAGAGCAGCAGCTGCAAAGGTTCACAGGAGATAGGGTAGCCTTTTGGGAAAAAAATGTGGCTAATTCAGTCTAAACTGAGGAGGAAGAAAGCAGTGAGAGATGAAGGCAAAAAGTTAAGCAGGGATCAGAGAGTGAAAGGCCTCGTGTGCTTTGTCAAGCTAAGGTGTTCAGATATTACCCTGAGGGTAAAGTGGACCCATCCAAAGGGCTTAAGCTGCAGTGTGTGTGAGCAGGTACATGCATGACTGATGGAGTCTCTTTAGAAAGGTCCCTCTGGCTGCTGTGGGGACAGCAGATGACAGGATGACACTGGACACAAATGGGTAGCAGACTACTATGACCACCCACATGGGAAATGAAAGCAGCTTGGTCCAGACCTATAGCCATAGAAGTGGGAGTGGGAGAGAGAAGTGGGGTGAGGAGGGAGACCCTACAGGGAACCAGAGTTGATAGGATTTGGTGTTCGACTGGACATGGGGAAGGAAGAGGCCAGTATTTCAGTTGACTCCAGGATGCCAACTGTCCCAATTTCCTGGCATGGGACTGTCAGTACAAAACCACGGAAAGTTATAGACAAACCAGGTGAGTAATTGCTAGCTGAAACTCAGGTTTCTGGCTTGGGCGACTTTGAGAGTGATGGGACCTGGAACATTGGAGCCAGCTGGGTGGGAAAATGACGCATCGATGTGAAATATCTAAGATGGGAGACCTACTGCAGGTAAGTGGTAGAAAGCTTGGGGCGGGGGCGCTCAGGAGAGAGGTAAAGGAGCAGACACGGACTTAGGAGACATTACCACATAGAAGGATAGACGTTCACCCATTGCTTACTAGAATAGGATCACCCTCATGCTGTCTCTGCTTGATGCAAACATAAAACTACCCAGGAGATGTCCTGGATGTGATTCTCCTCAGTTACCTTTTCCTGCAGATTCAGACCTGGGGCAGCCTTCCTGAGGTCTCTGCAGACCACTTGCACTGAACCACTCAGCCTTCCTGAGGTCTCTGCTGAAGGTCTAGGGAACAGTTCGGATACTCTATAGGGTGAATTACAAGTGTTAGGGTGAGACCACAAATGGACCCACAGACACACATGCCAACTATGAAGAAACTTGCCTGACTGGCAAATGGTACGGTTCTTTTTCTCCCTATTATGTGACTAAGTTGTACTTATTTTTACCATGCTGCATTACAAAAATACACATTTGTAGTAAACAGGCTTGCAAGAACTGTTCCCTTGGATGAATAATGATCTTCACTAGACAGGGAGTAAGGAACTCTGAACTCATTTCTAAAACTGCTTATCTATGTCCTAGGAGATTCTAACGTTTTAGACAATGGGCCCAACTTTTATAATTTAAAAAATTAATCTGGCTGCATATGTCTTATTATGTGTTAATATTTTATAGAAACATATGTTTTTTTAAAAGAAGATATTTACTAGAGAAAATGTTTCCTACAGCTCTGTTAAAGCAAAAGAGGGTATAAAAATAAAGACAGAAGATTTATTTTCATGTAACAAATAACAGTCTGTGAAAAGAAGCATCTCACAAATAAAAATGGTCTGAATGATTATAAACCTATTCTGTAATTTATTCTTTGTAGATTTATATTAAGTCATTAGTAAAGCAGAAACAGAACAATGCTGACATGTTTAATCTCCCATTATTCAAATGGAATAGAATTTTTTGCCCCAAGGGTTTAAGAGGTAAATGCCTAATTTTTGTTTTTTCTGGAAATTCCATTTTAGCATGACTTTGGGCTCATTCTGGAGTAAAAATAAAAATCCGCTCAGCCCAAGAACCTACACCACCTTCTGTGATGGTCTACTGGTTCCAATCTGGATGTTGGGGAAGCAGTGAAGATCTACTTCTTGCTAACTCTATCAATCCTGGGTAAATGCATTGAATGATGATGTTTCTTGGTTTGAAAAGGGTCCTAAAAGATATTCATGCCTAAAAGGGTGTATGGCCCATTCCAACTTTCTAAGATGTAAAGTATAACCCAGGGTCAACATTCAATCTATAGATTATGGGCAGTTGTGAAGAACGCAAAGTCCAGATGGCAGATCTCTCCTTTCTATAGGCATGTGGCTTTAAAAAAAATGTCCCAAAGGCAATAGATTTTGTTTTTGTTTTTTTTTTAAATCACCATTTCATTTATATCTTCTTTGACATTTGATCTTGAGTACAAAAACCAGGCAAAGGAAGTCTGATATGTGTAGTCTTCAAATAGTCTAATCCAGAAATTCACTTTTATGTTATTGCTTTTAGTTAAGTTTAGCAGAGAGGGGCACCTGGGTGGCTCAAGTTGGTTAAGTGTCCGACTTGGGCTCAGGTCAAGATCTTGCGGTTCGTGGGTTTGAGCCCCGCGTCAGGCTCTGTGCTGACAGCTTAGAACTTGGAGCCTGCTTCTGATTCTATATCTTCCTCTCTCTTTGCACACCGCCCCCCCACTCTTGCTCTGTTTCTGTCTCTGTCATAAACAAACAAACATTAAAAAAAAAGGTTAGCAGAGAATGAGTAGCCTCTTAAAAGTTTTTTTTTTTTTTTTTTTTTTATTCTTTTAAAGTCATTTCCAAATTATTTCTACTGTGTCCTAGGCCAAATGAAAGCCTCTTCTTTGGAATATATGTGAGATTTAGTCTCTTTTGCTAACTTAAACCTTCAAAATGATTAAGCTAACCAACACTCCCTAACTTACTCATCCTCAGCTTTCTGTGTATTCATAATCTAATCATTAGGAGAAGAAGTCATATCCAAATATAGTACTCATCAGAAAGAAACAAATTATAATCTTTTTATTGTCCTTAATTTGGGGGGTCCACATTATAATCTTTTTATTCACCTTAATTCTTTTTTGAGGAGAACCATAAAGTTGGTAGAAAATCATTGATAGAGACATTACTCTTTTCTTCTCCTTTATTTACAATTCTATCTACAAATCATGCCTCCTTTGGGTAAGGCTTTATGAAGACCACCGAGATACTCAAATGAAGGAACATGGTTCCTTGAGAGAGGGATTATTTTGATTCCTCTAATCCCATTATACAGATTGGCTATGATTGGAGAAATATGCATGAAATAGCCTTTCTAGAAATTAGACTCATTCCCAGGGTACCATTTCAGCAGTATGCAAAGCTGAACTTGATGCTTCTTATCTTCCCAACTTTCTCTTTCATCCTTAAGGGGTGTCTCCTACAGGGACTCAGAGAGGAAACCAATCAGAAACAACATAGCAAGTTACTGCTTCTTTAGGAACCCACAGGCATATCTGCCAAGAAGATTCTTGGAAGGAACGTGCTTAACCTAAAGAAATATAATTTCATGAGAGAATGTTGGCTACAATGGAGGAGAAAATTTGAAGCTAGAAGTGGACCTGTTACCACTCAGAGTATACCACATCTGCTTTGCCTTTAGGTAAGACCAACCCTGACCATCACAGCTGGATATCATAGTATCAGAGATTTCTGTGAAATTTCCCAACTTCACTGGAATTCAGCAACGTAATAACACGAACCCATAAAAATATCACTGGTTTTGAAGTGTTAAAAATAAAAGCAGATGTTTCCCTAAGTGTTGAACATCCTTCCTGTGTAATACTGAGGACTGAATGTTTGAATGTTTTTGCTATCAACTGCCACCAGGAATTCTTGGCGTCACCAGTGGCAATTCCACTGGTGACAGTAGTGATAAATAACGATGCAGTTCGAGTACTTTATCTGGGCCTCAGATGACTCAAATTATACCACGGAAGGGCTTGAATTTTCCACTTAGGATCACTCAACTAGCTCTTTATTTAAGTGGATGAAATGATTTGGATTTTTTGTTGTTGTTATTGTTATGTCCTCTGATCATTTATCTTACTAAATGTGTTGGCTTCTAAATACAAGGCCATCTTAGATAGATTTTCTGAGCCTTAAAAGCTATTTCAACAGTACTTTGTTTGAAATTCAGGTTCGATAAGCAAACAAAAGCTTACCCGTGCCAGGCAGTCACTTGATTGGAAGTCTGTCTTCCCAGATTTTGAGAAGCGACGTTTGTCATTGCTTGTAGGTAGAGCAGCATCTGTCTTTGGAATTCTATGCTCTGTCCCTCTGTCTGCTTCTGACTTGTCTAGATGGGATCCAGCCAGCTCCTTGAGAGATTCCGGGCCATTTTCTAGCTCAAAAGCATGGCCATTGCCAAGTTCGGGGTCTGGGCCGTTGTCCGGCTCAGAGATGGGGTCATTGTCCAACTCACAGCCAGTACTGCTCTTGGGTTCTTCAGTGGCTTTGTGGGTAGAAGGCCTGGAAATGACCCCAAACTTTCTTGCTCTTTTTCCCTTTTTCACAGTTTGGTCACCCAGCTCCAAGGTTGGCGTCTCTCCTGGTTCAGAGCTGTTGCTACCGTTGCCATTATACGGAGAGTGAACTTTGTGCTTGAAGCGGCGCAGCATGATCAGGTAGATAAAGCCGCCATTCCAGCACTGCTCAGCCAGGTAACTGCAACACACACAGAAATGCCGGGTGAAACCCTCACACCATCCATCTCGACCAGCGCATCGGGCAGACGCATTCAGCAGCACCCGCGGAACCCGTGTGATTAACAACCTGGTGAAGCAACGGAGGTACTAAGCTTCCCAAAGAGGCTCAATGCTCAGTTCATTCTTTTAATCTACATAATTGTTGATGCTAAAAATAACCCCCAAGCAAACCAAAATCCCCATGAGCTAGAAATTACTAATGAAAAAAACCCTAGAGTAGGTAATTAGAAATGGAGTTTTCTATTCACAGAGCCAATCCTTACATATGATTACAAAAACAATAATTCTCCATTCCCTCAACAATTTCTTACATCAGAATTATGCTAGCCTCCCATTCATCTAGTTAAAAAAACAAATTTAAATTAAAAAAAAATTTTTTTAACATTTTTATTCATTTTTGAGAGACAGAGAGAGACAGAACACTAGTAGGGTAAGGGCAGAGAGAGAGGAGACACAGAATCTGAAGCAGGATCCAGGCTCTGAGTGCGGGGCTTGCACTCGTTAACCGCGAGATCATGACCTAAGCCAAAGTTGGACACTTAACCAACTGAGCCACCCAGGCACCCCGCAAACTTAAATTTTTTTAAGTAAACTCTACGTCCAATGTGGGGCCTGAACTCACAACCCAGATATCAAGAGTGGCATGCTCTACTGATTGAGCCAGCCAGACGCCCCACCATTCATATAGTTTTTATGTCATTACTCTGCAAGTTCTCAAGGTAAAGAATAGATAAACTGAGAGACATGTAAAGTTCTGCTCTTAGGATCAAAATATCAACTGCACAACAACAAGAATCACTGCCTCACAGCATTCCAGTGAAAGCAGATACTGAGCTGGGGGTGGAGAGGTGTTGGCTGGAATTAAGACACAACTGGTAATAAGCGCTGACGAGTGTGTGCTGCATTAAATGAGCATCAAGTCCACTTCTTGATAATGGTTCTAGTTTGGGTTGTTCCTGGTACACAAGGAGTGTCATTTTCAGTCTGGGTGTCGCTTTGAGAGGACCCCCAATGAAAACCAGCAGACATGGGGTGACTAGGATACAGAAGGCTATTGGAAACTGTGTCAACCAGGAAAAGTGAAAGGACAGGGATGTCCTCTCCAGGGATGCTTGGCTTGAGAGGGCAGAGGCCGGGCTCAGTTGCGTTTCATGTACTTGATGGGTGCCAAACACTTAGAAGCAGGAAATAATATAAGTGAGATAATGCATGTGAAGCCTGACACACAATAACTACTCCAGATCTTAAGGAATAACAATAAATAGAACATCAAACAAGATAAGTAATTAGTGGTATTCAGGACCATGAAAGCTTTAGCAAAGAAAACACACTTGCTTAAAGTCAGGAAACTAGGCTGGGCTGGACCCTCTACTTATGCCACCCAAGATAAGGAAGCACAAACCCCAGATGGATCCAGGGAAACGCCTTCACCACTGGAATGTTGCCACATTCTACACATCACCTGATCACAAGCAAAGAATGTCAACCACCAAATCCTTAATGTGTTGGACTGCTTCTGGCCTTCATGTGCCTACAAAGGATTGCCCACATCCTCAATAAATGAAAAACAGAACATTTTCAAGTATACCAAGCTGCTCCTCCTCCAGGCTTGAAGCTCAGACTTGAGAGCTGGGATAATCAGTTTACAGGAAGGGGTCACGTCCATAACGAGAGGTAACCAGCTGCGTTTGAAATGTACTAAATTCTGGGACAAAGGCATATATTACCCATACCTAATGGTCAGGTTAATGCAATGACAATGCCAGTCTCCATGAAGGGCAGAATAATTCTGAATTTTTGCCATGGAGTAGAGTGAACAAGAGAGATGGGTCCTTAAACAACCACCAAAGCTAATAAAAACTTTCTTTGATCCTGGGCTATAAAACATGGTAATGAACTTACACATAAAAACCAGGTAGATAAAAGGTACCATATAGACCTCAGGTTGTACTGTGAAATACAATGAGATGAAGAGGTGTAAAGAGCGGTCCACTAGAGTCTGGAAAATGAAAATTAAACTTGGTTCTCAGTATAATTTCTCTATAATGTTTAGATTTCATTCTTTGAATTGTGTATCTTTTTCACACTGGAAAAATTTTTGTAAAGATATAAGATCTTCAGAGTAGTTATTAGCCAGACTATAAGGGTTTCTTTGAGCAAATCACTACTATTAATGCAAGACATATGTCAGATGTTATGAAAAACAGCATAAGGTAGTAAAAACAGGACCACGGGGAAAGTCAGACACTCAAGTCTTCATTCTGGCTTTGGCCCAACCATGTAAAAACAATGGTAATGATACCAAATTTCCATCAACCTACGTATGAATGGATAGACAAAATGTAGTATATCCCTATAATGGAATATTATTTGGCAATAACAGGAATGAAGTATATGTCATAACTTAAGCTTGAAAACATTATGCTAGGTAAAAGATGCCAGACCACAAAAGGCCATGTCATTCCATGTATAGGACATGTCCAGAATGGGCAAGTCCATAGAGATAGGAAGTGGATTAGTGGTCACCAGGAGTAGGGAAAAGGGAGAATTGGGACTGCTTACAGAGTTTTTGGGGATGATGGAAATGTTCTCAAATTAGATACTGGTGATGGTTGCACAATACAGTGAATATACTCACTGAATTGTATACTTTAAAATAGTGAATTTTCTGTTATATGAATTAGGTCTCCATTTAAAAAAATAACAGCAAATATAATAATTCTGGCCAAGTTTTGAATTGCTTTTTTTTTTTTTTTTTTTTTTTTTAAAGCAGGTTCCATGCCTATTGTGGAGCCCAATGCAGGGCTTGAACTCACCACCCTGAGATCAAGACCTGAGCTGAGATTGAAAGTTGGACACTTAACCAACTGAGCCACCAAGGTGCCCCAGAGTTACTTCTTAGAGTATGTGCTCCTTAAGAACACCCTTTGCAAGAGAAGAAACTGAGGCTTAGAAATATTAATATGCCCTAGTTCACTTAAATGTCAAGTGCTGGACTGAGGCCCTCCTGCTTCTCAAACCCATGCTATGTCCACTGTGCTGCTGTGCTGTCTCAATTACTCTAGTGTCCTTGTCTGTAACACGAGGGTGTTAAAATAGGTCATCTCCAAGTTGCTTTCGCATGTTCAGAACTGTGAATGCTAGTTTCTTGGGAAGGCTTCTAGAGATCAAAGGTGCAGGCCATCCCCAAAGTACTGATCCAGTGCCAAAGACAAAACAGAACCCTGGAAAAACAAGCATTCCTTTTATGTCCAACCATCCTAGGTCTCCTGGACATTAACTATCAACCTGAAAAAGATATCACCTGGAGAGGCAATTCCTTTTGGGATTCTATCTTTTGTATTAAGCTCTGGACAATTTGATGGGTTCTGTGCAGAAACCACCTTCTTTTCAGTACCGAAAAGGCTGGCTCACTGAGTCAGAGTATAGGATCTTGGAAATCTCTACTCTCACAGAAGCTCCAAGAATCTTGGGAGGTTTATTCCTTCTGCAGGGTCCATACTCAACAAAATTACAAAGCAAGAGTTTATCTTTAGTTTGGCACCATGTCCTCATCCCCTCCTGACTTCCTAATAATAAATAAGGCTCTGACACTTTCAAGGAACTGTATGACAGGTTATTTTATTCCTTCCTGGACACTGAATCTTCTAAGGTCATCCCGAAGACAAAGTGTAATGAATCAACTACAGACGCTACAGCAAGTTGGTGAGAAAGACTGTTAGGCTGGGGGTAGTTTTCTTAGAGTTCTTCCATCCACCTTATATGTAATGCCTCCATATTCCCTATCCATCTGTACTGAAATGACTCACCAAACTTTTCCAGTGCCTTTCTAGCTAATTCATATGTCCAAATCCCTTTTCAGTTCAAAAGGATTCCTACCCACCATGAGAACCTTTAAACTTCAAAGTTAGTCTTTGAGAAAGAAGAAATGGAATATAATCCTGGTCCAGAAAAATAGGTCTCCTCTTCAGTAATTTTTTGGTTTCTTCCCCAAATTTGAAACTGTCCTCTGACATATAAAATTATTGATTAAATTAATTTGATTTTGACCATCCCAGGATGGCCTTAAGATAAATGAGGAAAGGGGCGCCTGGGTGGCGCAGTCGGTTAAGCGTCCGACTTCAGCCAGGTCACGATCTCGCGGTCCGTGAGTTCGAGCCCCGCGTCGGGCTCTGGGCTGATGGCTCAGAGCCTGGAGCCTGTTTCCGATTCTGTGTCTCCCTCTCTCTCTGCCCCTCCCCCGTTCATGCTCTGTCTCACTCTGTCCCAAAAATAAATAAACTTTGGAAAAAAAAAAATTAAAAAAAAAAAAAGATAAATGAGGAAAGACAAGCATATCCAGAAATGGAGTTCTAAATTCTAGCCTAGAATCCTCCCTGTGGAATGTATTGAGGTTCCTCACTTCACTTGGCCTTTGCAAACACCTTTTGTAACTTAATCCCTTCTACCTCCCTTTCCTCTCAAAAAGTGCTTTATAATAAATAAAATAAAATAAAATAACATAAAATAAAATAAAATAAAATAAAAATAAAATAAAATAGCTTTGAGTACCTCCTGTGTTTCTTGATGCTCTATCATAATTCTGGCATCTGGGTTCTCCAGGGGTGGGAGGCCCAGGAAGGACTGGCAGGTAAGGTTGGGTGCTAGGAAAAGCTAGAGGGATAAAGCTGCCTGGAGTTTAAAGAACAAGGACAGGGAGGCAGGAGATGAGAGGGGCAGAGACAGTAGGTGTTGGAAGGCCAAGGACACATTATTTATCCATGCCCTAATTCTATCAAAAGAAGGCATGAGGCAGCTATGCAATTCTGATATTCTAGACTGTTCTGCCAAAGTCCTCAGAAGGAGGACTCCAGGTGCCTTTGAAAATCATCTTGGGCATTTGGCCATCAGTTACCGATGCCTGGTACATAGTGTGAACCCACAGAAGGGAGCTGCCGGGCAGATCCATTGGTGTATACACATGTGTGATTCAGAGTCAGTTGGCTCACCACCCCTGGGTGGCCTGCACCCCAATGCCTTAAAAACACTGTATAACTCAGACAACATAAAGGAATTCCAGAACTCAGACTTTTTGGCAAAGCAGACATTCTCACTTCATCTGAGTGAGTCAGGCCCCCAGGATAGACAGTAGAGGAACAAGATGTTTATAGAGGAGTTCCTACGTCCAGGCAGGAGTTTTACACAATGGGACTAACTGCTAATAGCCGCCCTGTATAACACACAAGATGCATGGAGATCGACTGTTCTTGCTCATGATTGCCTCTTGCCTAAGAAGTAATGGGAGGTTAAGAAGCTGTTTGTGGTGCTTTGAAAACCTGCTAAGCCTAATTAATCCAGAGGGCTGTCTGAGGTTGTAAATCTGTAGGTTCCCAGAGAAGAACGGGTTGAGAGGAAGTGTTAAATATATACAGATTAATTTCCCAGAGAAATCTCGGCTGGGAAACAGAGGGAGGCAAGTTCAAACAGCTCCATGAGAGGGGGTGGGAAGATGACAAACATCTCCTGGAGTCATTTAGTAACAAGATTCCCCACGGGCAGTCTCTCTCAGCTGTTGCCTCCCAGCTACCTTGAATGTTGGGCTTACTCCTCCCAGATTCTACAACCCTTCCTAGAATGAGCCAGACTTTCTCTGGGGACTCTGTAAAATAGAATTTGGGGGTGAATTTTGTGCTGAAAAGAGTGACTGATATCCTTGTGTGCTCATATGGCCATTTCTGAAAATAAATCCATCTACTTCTTTGCTGGGACCGTGAGAGAGAAAGTTAGCCCTGATTAGATGGAGAAAGATGGGGCTCAGGCACCAATAAGACTTTGAAAATAGACCAGAGTCTAGGCTTAGAGTATAAATGAATAGAGCACCATATTCCAACTGCTGGGTGAGGGAGGTGACTGATAAAGTCCAGCTTAGCTGAATCTCTAGTCCTCATCCAGCATCAATAGCTGGGGGTCACCCACTCTTTCCTCTTCTCCTTCATCTGGAGTCAAGAATAGAGAATATGAATACATGAATATGTTCTCTTATTATAAAATCTGTATTATTTTTTATCATACAACTTGGATTGGGAAACAAGTTGATATTGCAAAATCAGGTTAAATATTTATTTAAGAATTTTTTCTGACCTAGAATACAGTATTACCATTCAAATCCAATTCAAATTATCAGCTACCAAAACTTGCTACCACCACACAGCTTAGCAGCAAAATTTCAGTCATATCCATCTATACAGCAGGACAGAGATCCATATTGCCCTCAGGGGAATTGGGGCAAATATGCTGATACTCTAGCAACTGCTATTTCTATGAATGATAAACTGTCTTCCATCTTTGATCCAAGTGTCTCACGCTTTCCACCAGCATTCATGAAACCAGGCAGGCCAAATTGGTTAGCTTACTAGTAGAGTAAAATTGTAGTTCTTGGCATACAGCAGGATAATATACAGAGTAACTCAGTTTATAATTGGTTCTGCTCCCCAGCATTGAACTTAGAAAAGGAGCTTAATAATATATTTCTCTTAATACCAGCGACTAAGAAATAAAAATAAACATGCATCTTATACAAACCAATACTGAATCTTTTAAGGCATATCAAACAGAGGAGAAATTATACTAAGGGGTGTAAGAAAGAAGGTGGGTGTTCTACTGTCTGATTCTATAAACACTGATTGAATTCAGTGTGTCAGCCTCAAAGGCAGAAGCTACATTTGTGTTCATCTGTGTTAAGTGTACTCACTTCTGCCCTGTCCCTACTTGAATTCCATTTCCTGCAACCATTGGCTGCAATATCCATTTCTGTACAGAAGCACAGCTGATTCTTTTTCTGTTTCCTGCCAAGATAGCTTCTGGATGCAAAGGGGTGGGGGTAGCAGAGACACTGCAGAAAAACACTGGATAAAAAGCAGCTAAATCATATGATTAATGGAAAAATTGTTTTGACTTCCCCGTAACAAGAAATCATTGATTTTCATATTTATCTTAAAAACTCACATCTCAAACTAACAAAAATGATTTATGTAGCCTCTATGTTAGGATGCACTACACATTTTCAACTGCAGTACAGCTTAATAGAAAGGAAGCAGAGTTGTGGTCCTTTCTAACATATAGCAGCAGGTTGACATGAAGTTCCAGTTTTTCTCAAAGGTTTTCATGCACCTCATTTCTGCCTAAATCAATAAAAGTGGTTTTTTTTAAGCCACCATATACCTTTCGAAAAGAGAAACTCAGAAGCTAAATTAAGTAGGAGATGCCTGATCAATGGTGAGAACTGACCTAATAAAACATACTACAGAGATACTGGCCCTTAAAAGAGAACTTCTAGGCTTCTATTTGCAACTGATTGCATTTCTTTATTAAATTACTGTGAGTGAATCAGGGTTTCTTATAACTTTACGAGATCAACCTGCAACCTATACAGAATCAAATCAAAACTCCAGCCACATTGCTTTGCTAGGTCATCCTGATGATGTTGGTCACGTTCTCCATGGGGGCAGAAAGAATGCTGGGAGAGTCAGACTTTGCTGTACATGAATGAGTCAATCACACCTCATGAATGGAGTGATGAGCTCAGACAATATACATGGGAACTCATATCACTTTTTTTCCTTATGACATAATGCTTGTTTTTTGTTTATAAAATGACTATTTGCTCATTATAAATTCATTCATTCATTCATTCATTCATTCATTCAACAAATAGTTACATGACAAGCACTGTTAGGCATTTGGGGGTACAGCAGTGAACAAAGTGATTCCTGTCTTTGTGGAGCTTACTATCTAGGAGGGAGAGATAGGCAACAAACAATGGACCTGTTAAAATAAGCATCCAACTATATCATATGTTAGAAGGTGAGACGTGCTATGGAAAACAGAAAACACTGAACAGGATACAGAAGATCAAGCATGCCAGGAGTTGGAAGAGCCAGGTTGAAACTTTAAATGCTGTTCCTGAGGTGGCCCCACTGGGAAGAACACACTGAGCAAAGACTTGAAGAAGATGAAAGGGTTGGCCATGCTGCTGCCTGGGAGCAAAGTGTTCCAGACAGAGGGAAAAGCCAGTGCAAGAGTGATGAATTGGAAGCGTTCCTGGTGTGTCTGAGGAATAGGCTTGAGAAAAGGGGCAAGAGAGGAGAATAATAGGAGATGAGGTAACAGAGACTGGTTTATGGAGGGCTGTATAAGCAGTTGTAAAGACTTCTATGCAAAATGGGGGGCTCTTTAGTTTTGAGCAGAGGAGTAATGTGATATGTACTATGTTTTAAAATGATCCCCTTTGTTTCTGTGTTGAGAATGGACTGTGGTGGGGGCTACGGTAGAAGGACGAAGACCAGATGGAAGATCATCTTCAGAAATTCCAGCAAAAGATAAGCTGGCTCAGCAGAGAGTAGCCACGGAGATGGTAAGAAATGGCCAGAATCATGATGGATTCTGAAGGAAGAGTCAATAGCCTGTGCTTTTGGATGTGATATAGGGTATGAGAGAAAGTGAGAGATGAAGTGTTTGGCTTTCACAACTAGAAAGGTGGAGTTGTCATCACCTGAGCTGGTAGAACAAGCAGCCTTTGGGTTTGGGGCTCTCTGACCTACTCTGAATGCATACATCTATTCTGGAGTTCAGTTCTGGACTCGTTGAGCTTGATATGATCATGTGGGCAGCTAGCTCTCTAAGTCTGGATTTTGGAGCAGAGGACTAGTCTGGAGACAGAAACTTGGGAGGTGCAAGAATATTCATGGCATTTTAAGACCCCTAAAGATAAATTCCTTTGGGTTGATTTTCTGGGTCCAAAGTTCTTGCTCATCAAGAGCATATTCAAGGGTTTCATATGTAATTCTAATCTTTCCTCTTGAAAGGGGGTAACAATTTAGAATCCCAGCTGTAGTGTCTTAGAGAACTGTTTGTTTCTGAATATTGTCACTTTTTAATCTTTGTCAGTCTGATAGTCAAAAGCTACCTCATGTCATAATTTGCAAACCAGTGATTAGTGAGGTCAAAATTCTTATTAATCATTTGCCTTCTTTGAAAACTGCTTATTTATGCCCTCTGTGAAGATCTTCATCTTTATACCCTCCTACATTAGCATGGTGGCTGTCACATAAAAAGCACCATAATGAAAATGAAGGGTCAATGAGAAGATCCCTTCTATTTAAAAAAAATCATTAAAAAATGACTTTATTGAGATATACTTTGCACAGCATATAATTTATCTGTTTCAAATGTACAATTCAGTATTTTAAGGAAATTTATCAAGTTGTGAAAACACCATAAATCCTTTTTAGAACATTTTCATCACCCCATTAAGACCCCTCATGCCGTTACAGTTAATGCCCGTTCCCCATCCCAGCCACCACTTTGTTTCTACGGGGCTGCCTCTTCCAACCATTTCATGTAAATGGAATCATCTAATACATAGTCTCTTGTGTCTTGCATCTTAAAAACAACTCCTTCTTAGTAGGTTCTTAGTCACCCAACTCTACCTCCTTCTGGATTCTGCCATTTACCTCTTATAAAGTCTTGATTTGTGCAAACGTGCTCTTTTGATGTCTTTTTCGCTTTCCTTCAGATCATACCCAATTACCCTGAGGAGACAGCCCTCAGACAGACTTGCTAGCACCTCACCTATTGGTCTCACATGTCCTCCTGTCATACCCACCAGTCCTTCCAGTTTGGGCTATGGAAACCCCTGGTAGCCTCTCCCACATTTAAAAATTCTCACATGACTGCACTTAGGTGGACTATGCAGTCCTTCCCATTTGGTCTCCTAGATTTTTTTCCTACTGTCCCACTATTATCATAAACCAATTCTGCTGCAAAAGGAAATCTTTCCTCATTAACATTGACTAGGCAAATGATCCAAATACTATGCTAATGTCATAGTATATAATTTATATACTAACATATTCATGTTACTATGCATTCACATCAACAGCATTTCGTTTTTAATTTTCTCCATGCTATTTTTGTCCAGGACAAATTACCAGCAACAGATTATTATGAGACTCAGAGCCTTCTCTGTACTTCTTTTGCCTCGATTGGTGCTAATGACCCTTCCATATCTCCCCTATGCCTTGTTCCCTGGCCAGCAAAAGATGATGCTTCATATCACCAGAGGTCTTTGCTAGGATGTGTCCCTAGAGCTGAAGATGGGCCCAGTCTAAGACACATGAAATTCAGGAAAGCCCTCTGCCTGTCTTGAGTCTTGCCTGAAATCCAACTTTCTAGCCTTGCCAGGTGCATTTCCTATGGCAATTCCTATGCTTCCCTACATGTGGTACTGCCCTTGGACTTTCCTTGAAAGAGGGCAAGATCAGTGGTGCTCAAGGCTTACTGAAGCCAAACCATGTCCCAGAGATTATGCTCAATCTGTTTTCCAGCCTCGGGGTTACCAAGTGCTGAGAAATGTGTTAAGATGACACAGAGACTGAGTTCCATATTGCCCCTGCCACAGCTTCCATGTTCCCTGTGGTGAAAGCCACTGGAAGCTATGAGAATTAGCAACACACATTCTCCCTTTCTCTCCCTCTTCCCTAAAGCCAACCAAATCTGAGAGTTCACCACCAGCTAGTAATCCTCAAACTCTCACACTGCACTATTCAAAAGACAGTCACCCTCCTCCCCCTCCCCAGAGGTGATGCTAAGAGAAGGGAGGCTTCTGTAGGCCTAGGCATCTCAGAACGCACATCAAGCTACTCACACACTAATGCAAACACTGATGAAATGTCTGTACCCTCCAGTTCTCTCCCCTTTCAAGTGGCTCCAGCTGCATCTTGAAACAATTTCCCCAGCTTGCCTCAATCCTTCCAGGGTCTGTTCCATTGGCTTGGCCAGAGTCTGCCCCCACCTCACTCCAAGCCTGGTTTCACTTATGTCAAAACAGCTTCCATCAAGATAGTGGGCTTCTTTTCCGAATTTCTTTCACTGTTTTGAAGTCAGCACAGAAAAGATACTTAAGAAATTGCAAAATGAGTACTTCTATCAGTGTGTTCCCACTAATGTCACACACTGTTCTTCTCTTGAATCTCTTCTATACAGCGTATTGAGAAATTTTTTTTAAGTATGATTTTCTTTTCTTCTTTTTCTTTCTTTTCCAAGGTTCTGTGGCTGGCAGGGCTGGGCTGGACAGAGCTCCTCATCTACAAAGGTTCCTGTAAACTGGCTTTCTAAGTTTGGCAACCTTCTCTAGCAAAGAGTGCTTCTAAGAAGTTGGATTTGGTGGCTGTTTTCCCTCTTGTTCATCCATCTGCATGATCCTCTAGAACCCTTCTTGGTTTGGAGAACCTCAGTTACAAGCAAGACAGATCAACAGAACTCTGGCCTAGAGAAACACATCAGCCAAGTCCTTACAGATATTAACAGAACACTGAAAAATCTTGGCTTCTCATCAGCGCACTCTTCATATTGACCAACTGGAACTGTGGCATCGTTGAGTATCTTCGTGACCCCTGGTTCTTAGTTGTGTTCAGACAAGGAACATACAGAGGCATTTGTATGTTTGCAATTGTCTACTGAGATTTTAAACAAAACTGCAAGTGTTAAAGAAAGCTGAAATTATCAGATGCACAAGCATCAATGCTGATTCGAAACTGTAAAACTTACTTTTAATGGTGTGTTGATAAGAGAAGCTCCAAAAGCGCACTGGAGTTATAATAGACAAGGGGGGCGCGAATACCCATATTATGCTGTAACTCCATGCTGTGTACAGAGTTAACTGCACACGCACTCTGCCTCATGTCAGCCTAAAGCAACCCTAAGGTTGATGTTACGGGTCATGTTTCAGAGAGGGGAAAACTGGAGAATAACTGGCTCCAGGTCTCAGAGCCAGCAAGGGTGGAGCTGGGATTCAAATTCCCACCTGATCACAAACAAACCCAGCCAGGGACCTTGGGATTCACTGTAGCCAAGCCCCATCCTACTGGTGGTCATTATGATAAGTTTGGATGAAGGAGAAGGCCTACAACTTCCAATAGCCAAAAGAAACCTCTCCCCACTTTAATATCACAAGGGATTCCATTTTAGTGATATGTTAACAACCCAGAATATGTCCCACACCCATAAGAAAAGGGCCCTAGGGAAAACAAGAGGTACTTTCAGGCAGGTCCAGAAGGCAGGTTAGTATTTGGGAGGGGTGAGGTGGTTTCTTGGGGTGTGGGTGGAAGCGGCCAGCTCTCATTCCATCTCTCAGGTATGAGCTGAGACAGTCCCCGGGAATCCCGGGAAAGCAGATGCAATACTTGCTCAGATTAGCCAGAATCAGAGGATTAAGGAACCAACCTGGCCCCCAACCCAGCCAAGGCCACACAAGACGGCCAACACAAGATATGCCCTCTGGCGATGGCCTCTCCCTCAGGCACACTCTGGAGCTCAATCACCCCCTCCCTCCCCACAGTGCCCCCACCCCAGACCAGTATTACACACTGGCACTGCACACCTCTCCTTCTACGATGAACTATCCCTTCTGACTGCAGGTAGTCTGTGTACACTTTCTGGCCGTAAGAGGCACCTTAATACCATATGCATTGTTCCTGTGCATTCTTGTCCAAGATAACGTGCTGTCAAGTGGTGATGGGCCCACATGGGTCAGAATGGGCATGAGGCAGGTAAATCTCTGGGCTGAAGTACCACTCAGATGTCCCCTCAAGTAAGCACTTGCTGTCCAGCTGGTGAGAAGTGTTAGTTAGGTCAGGACCTCCGGCTGTGAGCTTCATCAGGGTCCCCCTCAGCTTTCAAGTCAAGGTTATGCTCTCCTGGGGCAATTTCTGGCCAATGGCAAGCAAGATGGTATAGGGGCCAAGGGCAGGTTGTCCCAAGATGGGCCACTTTGGTGTGAAGATTATTTTGAGTTAAAAAACAATCAAACTCAGCAGTTTTGGCAACTCCAATGTTTTACAAAGGCCTGAAAAGAATTTAGATAGAGGAACTGCTCCAGGAAGAGAGCTATCAGCATAGATAACTGCATTGTACTGTGAACTAGATATGATGGTCAGGGAGGAACCTAGCAAGGCCAGTTTGTTCAAACTCATTGTTTGAGTGGCCCAGCAAACATCTGTTTACCAAACATTCATTCTTTTTCATCTTCCTGTGAATTGCATTCCCTCTTTTTGAAGTCCAAGACCCCTATCTCCTTCCTCTTAGTTCAGAATGACACATAGACCTCTTTTTGCCTGTCTTTGATATGTCTATGTCTGTGTGGATTCCTTGTATGTATGCTATTAAATTGGATTTTCTCCTGTTAATCTGCCTCATGTCAATATGATGCTTAGTCTGGCTAGAAGGACCTTGAGGAGACAGGATCTTCTTGCTTCCTGACAGCTGGGAGATGGGGCCTGGCCATTGCTACCCAGTGTAGAGTTCCCCCAGGCACACTTGTTCTCAGAGCCCCCTGTTGGGCTGACCGACTTTGTCAGGTGGGCAGCACGATGTGTGGCTCCCCTGCCCAGCACCGCTTCCTCCCGTTTTCTTTCCCAGGACATTTTGCACTCTTAGCTCTAACTCAGCATCTGCTTCCTGGAGAACGTGAGTGAGGGCAATATAAAGAAAATAACAAAGTATGTCCCAAAAAGGAGGTGATAGGAAATAACAGTAGCCAAAAAAGGTTGTGAGGGATGCGTAGGACTCAGCTAATCTGGGTACAGAAGCAGCCAGCAGAGCATTCTTGAGAAGTCAAGTTGGATGATCGGCATTTAAACCTGTTTGCTGATGGCAGGAAAAAACCAAAGGGCAAGAGGCTCCTTTTGCAAAGGTGCTCCTTTGGATTAGACTCTCTTCACTCAATACCTAAACAACTTCACCAAACTTCATCTCAGTATCAAGTATTTGGAGCAAGATTATGCTTGGTTCAGGTGTCAGCACTGCCACTTTGGGCCCTTGGGCAGGACATTAAACCTCAGAGACTGACCCCGGAGTCTTGTACACCTATGGTCATTGGGAGGATTGAATAGAATAATGGACTACGTGGGCTGGTTTCCCATGTGGTACATAATAAATACCAGTGCTAGCCCCTTTCCCTTTCAGAAATTTGCTAGGTGATCGTAGGTCAGCCTGTTAGACTGGTCTGCTGACATTGTCCTGGATGAAAAGCAAACTCACAGAAGGGAGTGGTCAGATTCTGTGGTCTGAATGAAGCAGAGAGAACCACAGTCAAGTCCAGGTGGGGGCAAGGGGAATGGGTTCTGGAGAAACCAAATTCACAAGGATAGGCAGAGTCAGAAATTATTCTAAAACCAAAGATCTGAAAAGGCAGAGCAAACGTGTGTTAGACACAGAGCTCTCACAGAGAGGCATTTTTTTTTTTAAAGTGTATTTGAGAGAGAGAGAGCACACGAAGTGGGGAGGGGCAGAGAAAAAAGGAGAGAGAGAATCCCATGCAGGCTCCGTGCTGTCAGTGCAGAGCCTGCCTTGGGGCTCGATCTCACGAACCGTGAGATCACGACATGAACCGAAATCAAGAGTCAGACACTTAACCAACTGAGCCACCCAGGTGCCCCTCACAGACAGGCGTTCTGGGGGTCTCATGGACCATGTGGTTCCACGGAGAAGAAGGGGTGTGTGTGTGCTGTGGGGGATCAGGCTCATATAGGCAATCAGCATGGACTGTGGCCAATTGCAGGCCATATTCTCTGCCAGGGAGAGAAAGGCACATGTCTTTCAAAACACAGACCAAGGGTGGCCTCTTGTTTTGCTTCCATGTCCATCTGGCTGGGGTCAGCCTCCAACTCCCGGAGAAATTGCAAGCTCTCTGGCCTGACCTGAACCCCAAGGATGGTCCCAGAGGTCCTGGAACTGACCCAGGACTCAGGGTGGAGCCTGGGAGGTTGCTTATCCCAACGAACCATGCTGTGAGATGGGCTGACCCCTGAAACTCTGCAAAATATGTGGGCCGCTGACACGGGCAACTGCCACGATTAAATCAGATGCATGTGTGCACGAGCAGAAACGCTGCCCCTCTCTCAGCATCCTCTCTCTCTGACCTACCTTTCTGCCATTTGTCACAGATAACTGGACAACAACTCTCCCTTTTGGTTCAGTTGCCTCCTTTAAAAGGGCATCTTTTACTTTTCTGAGGCAGGGATTTCAAAAGCCCAGTTGTTTTAATATTAAACGTTTCAACATATTACAATGCCATTAGACAAACATTATGATATTTTTTAAATGTCTAGAGAGGGTCTCTGTAGATACATGATTTCAACTCTAGGGGAAAACACTCCCAGCATGAACAGCCAGCATCTCTACTTTTGTGAGAGGTGCACACGGGTGTGGGTATTTGAGTCACAAGCATGTTTTAGAATATTATCAGCTCACTTTGTTACCAAGTGTTCTCAACAGGAAATAGCTGGCAGACAGCACATGCTAAACTTGGAACCCTCCAACCTCGAGCACACAGAAAACATCCAAAAACAAAATCAGAGCCATGGGCCGCCTGGAAAAACAAATACCCCAAAAAGTTATTTCTTGAATTGCACACCAGGAAGTGTGATCTGGAAGAGTCTGGAAGTGAGGGAAACAAAAGCATTGACCAGAGGACCTTCTTGAATCTCTGGGGGAAGAAAATATGAGAGTTTTCCACTGCGGCACTGTTCCATTTAGACTCAAGTATTTCTCACAGATAAAGGGGTATCTTAGCTTGTTCTGGCTTCCCAAACTGGGGACCAAACCACACCCACTTTCCACAGAGATTGGAGCTTTATGAGGACAGCAGTGATCAGGGGTCAGGGCACCCATATGCTCCACGTGGGCTCTGGGAAAGACCCAGGACACCGTATTTCAGAAAATACAGCAACTCTCAATAACTAGGAGGGTTTTTTTTTTGCTGTTAACACCTTGCATCCTGAGTTCTCTTCAGAGATTTCCTTTTAAAGAGACTTAACTGCAGTCTTTTAAAATTTGCTTTTATGGTGTACTGAGAACATCAAGATGAGAGGTGTTTACTTTCCCTGTTCAACTTCTCAAAGGATGGACATGTCGGCATCACCTGTTCTCAGAAGGGCCCTTCCTGGTACTTTGGCTTTGGGCAAAAGGACATGATCTCTTAGATGACTTAAGAGAGTGAAAAGCTTTGTTGGACAAAGCAGATGGGTGGCAAATTTCAATACTGCTGTTTCTTCAAGAACTGAAAAGGAGAAATCTTTACATTATCAGGCACAAAGCTTATAAGGCCCAATTTCACTAGAAATATCTTCAAGACATAAACGTAAATATGAGGCAAAGTCCAAAGGGGCCTCTCACAGACTCTTTCAAGTGGCTTAAGTTCCACATCAGAGTCTACAGTTCCGGTCTAAGGAAAATGTCCGGGAGCTCCTGGTGGCTCAGTGGGTGAAGTGTCTGACTCTTGGTATTGGTTCAGGTCGGGATCTTGTGGTCGTGGGATGGAGCCCGTCAGCACGGAGGCTGCTTGGGATTCTCTCTCTCTCCCTTTCTCTCTGCACTTCCTGCCCTGCTTCCCCACCCCCACCGTGTACATGCACTCTCTCCCAAAATAAATATAGACATTTTTAAAAAGTCTGGTTTTTAAAGTTTAGATGTCCCAATTCTCTCTCTCTAGGGCAGAGGTGAGGAATAGAAGGAAAACAAGACAAAAAGCAACTTAGAGGAAGAACAAGTAAGAAGAGTGGGTTTTCAGATTTCATTCTTTTCTTAAATCTCAACAGGGCCAATTAATGAAGTTGTATTTAAAATGCCCTGCCTTGGATTTCAAGACAACACAGAGACAACTCTCTGATAACACTGAATCCAACCATAAATCACTCCCCAGCTTCCATGAATGAATGTGGAGGTGAAGACAAAAAAACACACAACTACTCCCCCAGCCCCCAAAAGGGGGCTTCCCATGAGGCATTCAGTAGCAGACACAAGAGACTCAGTCGTGCCAAGGAAAAGATTTTCTCTGAAAATTAAGGAGATGATATGCAGAGAATAAGGCTCAAAATATGCAGAGCAGGCATGCTGGCTCAGTGCTGACAAAGAATAGAATAAGATAGTTGACTTCTGCCCTCATAGATTTCACAGTGAACCTATAATTAATGTTACAAATTAATGTGTCAATTTTCTAATTAACTCTATAATTATTATAGTATATTATGAATTATATTATGTCAATAATATAACATATTATTGTTAACGTTATATTGACATTATATATCATTGACATAATCGACATAATGTAACAGGTTATATTTTTAACCTAACATTTATATTATAAATTATACTATATTATCACAGAAATAAAATTTTATATAACAAAACAGCAAGATAAAAATTAATAGATCTTAATAAAATTTATTAGCTACTAGGTAAATATTTAAAAATATTGATATGTAAAATAAAAACATAATATGAATTTATATTCTATAAATTTTAAAATGATATTAATTATATGAAGAATGTTCCAACAGAAGCACAGGTTACTTCAGAAACTTCTAAAAGAGGGCCTGGCCTGCTTTGGGGATGGATGTGAACATGAAAGGTTTCCTTCAGGAAGAACCAGGGGTCTGAGGTCCAGCAGAAGTTAGCTAGGCTGAGAGGAGGCTGAAGCATGGGGTCTGGAATGAGGAGAGAAGGTCCAGGCAGAAATTAAGATCACGTTCAAGGCTGTGGGTTGGAATTTGACCGTGAATTCTAATTCCGCTCACACTGGAGATGTCATAGTGGAAAGCTTCTGGGTTGAATGGCTCCCCCCGCACCCCTCCTCCCCCATACACGCCTACCTAGAGCCTCAGAATGTGATGTTACACAGAAAGAGGGCCTCTGCATTGCACATGCAATTACTTAAGGATTACACTGTATCGGGGTGGACTCTGAATCCAAAGAAAGTGTCCTTATAAGAGACAGAAAAGAACACACAGAGACCCAGAGAAGGTGGTGGTATGTAGCTGGAGGTGGAGGTTGGTGTGATACATCTATAGGCCAAGAAATGCCCGGGATTTCCTACAGAGATGAAGGCTGACAGACCGAGACATTTCTTTCCTCAGAGTCTCTGGGAGGAACCATCTCTGTTGACAACTTGATTTTGGACTGCTAACCTCCAGAACCATGAGAAGACATTTCTGCTGCTGGAAGCCATTGCGTTTGTGGTACTTTCTTACATCACTCAGAGAAAATGAATACAGCCTCGCCCCACCCCTTTCAGCTTTTCCATGACTTTGACTCTTGAACTTCTTTCACAGTAAGATGCAATCTTGTAAAGCCTCTAAGACTTGCTTAAGGTAACTTCATCACGTTTTTCAGGGTTATATAACCACAAGATTTTAAATACATGTATTAGATATGCTATTGAAGTGACTTAAAGCCCCTTTTAGTACAATCTTTCAAAATATCAAGATGTATTTCCCTGTTTCCCAAGTAATGCATGCTGTTTCATTTACTTCAGATTAATCCGTAAGAACAAAGATGATCTATTGACTCAAATTTAAATACTATATATCACTGAAAAATATTTAAAATATGTGTTTTAAAAATACAGGGAAAAATTACCTACGTGATACTTATGGCATCAATAACAGGAAAAACATTACCCTGCTGTTTTAATTCTTGAATCTTTAGAATTTTTGCATTTGGATTGTATAAAATGTCCTGGTTTATTTTAAAAAATCATTATGTTTCGTATTTAGATGAAAAGGAATGACAGAGATTTCCAGCTGCAACTTATAATCATTTCTTCTCACACAATACATTGCGGGGTAAATAGTCTTTACTCCAATAAACAGCAGCAACATTGACTAGAACAAGAGACAGATGTTATGTATACATTTTGATCAGACTAATGGTACCTAAGACCTGGTGAAGATCATCTTCAGGAGAACAATCACTGTATGTTCCTCATTAATTTTTTTTTTTTATTTTTTCATGTTTATTTTTGAGAGAGAGAGACAGAGGGTGAGTGGGGGAGGGGCAGAGAGAGAGGGAGACACAGAATTGGAAGCAGGCTGCAGGCTCCAAGGTGCCAGCGATGGAGCCCAATGTGGGGCTCGAACTCACAAACCACGAGATCGTGACCTGAGCCGAAGTTGGATCCTCAACTGACTGAACCATCCAGGTGCCCTGTCTTTCATGACTTTTTAAAGGCATAGCAACAAAGATATTGCCAAGCAAGGGAAATGATTTAGGACTATACAACGGACAAAACCACTAGGGTGGCTATAGCTGATCATCCACAAGATGAAGTCATGTGGGTAACTGAGTCACAGAAACACCAACTATTTTCCCATTCAGTATCTGCTCTGAGATTCTTAAATAAATGTTTAAGCAATTATTTTATTTTTTGATTTTTAGCAAGACAACTGAAGTTGACTCCATGATCACCTTTAACAACAGGACCTCCGGAACACCTTTGCCAATTCTTAGTAACTTCCCCGTCACAGGTTTGTAATGTGTGACCTCCTGCCCGAGGGTGGGGTCTTGTGGTACGGTGAGTTTCAGAGCGCTCAAACCACTGAGTGGTGATTTCCCCCTGGCTCAGGGCCAACAGGCATTATATGTCCTATCAGCTTCTCTCCTCACTAAACATGCGTCAGAGGGTATTTAAAAAGCAAACAAACCCAATAAAGATGTCAATGTGTACTATCCATGTTTCACACAGGTTTCTAAAGGGCCCTAAACTTTGGGAGAGGCTCGGTTTCCTCTTTGTCCTTTCCCCTACGCCATCTGACAGGTCATCAGAACACGTGTTTTAACCAGGCAGTAGTTCCTTCCTTTTCCTGTAGCAGTAGCAACGGGCTGCCATCTTGTCAGCCAAGCATGGACAGCACATGTTACATAACAGAATTAAAGACTTCAGTCATTTGCATTGCTCAGACCTCACCTAGAAGTTCTTGCGAAGGGAGGAGTCCCCAGCCATAGCTTCTTTAAGACAGGCCTGCATTTCTAATGGGTGCCTTCATCTAACAGGTCTGTTTTCCATTCCTTAAACAGTAAAGTTTGGATTTGCTACTCACAGCCTTCATGTAGGAAAGAGTGGGAGGAAAGGTCAAGAGAATAGTGTCAGGCAAAGTGTATCAGTGGAGGGATAAAAGACTAATCAGAGCCCCTGGGGTTACACATTCCACACTATTATCACTACTGCCTTACTTTGGTGTAACTCTACATCTTATGAAAGTCAGTAGTAGTACTATCATCATCACTATCCGACCACTACAAACTTGTGAGGTGGGTAAGGAATATGTGGCTGTCACCAGTCTATAAGTGCTAAAATTTAGGAATAATGACGATGGAGCTTCACGGAGCCCATCTGGACTCCTGGTCCGGAGCACCTTCCTCCTTCTGTACAGAGGGAAAGAGATGGTAAAGCTGCTGTGTTTGGAACCGGCTGGACTCTAGCCGGGAAGATCTTCCAGAATTCTCCCTGTGCCACGGGGAGGATGTGATGCTCACTGGGGCACGGGCTGAGTTAGACCTAGCAGCCCATTGGATAGAATGCAGGTTTTGGAGCCTGGCAGTCCTAGGTTTGAATCCAGACTCTGTCACTTGTCAGTTGTAGGACTTTAAAGTGATTGATTGATTGATTTTTTCCTCAGTTTCCTCATCTGAAATGGATTGCTAAGAGAATTAAATGATATTTAGCAATACCTGAAAAATGTTCACAATGACTACATCCAAGCCCACCGGGCTACATATGGAGACAAGTCAACTAACCACATATAAAATCGCCATTGGAGAAGCGGAAGAATCAGAACCCACGTGACGAAGCTGAAAATGCTGGGGAAGTGGATACCAGTCCCACTTGCTCAAAGAAAGTTGATTCTACTGCAGCCCCTGCAAGCAACTCAACTTCCTAACCTAGCATTCTAGAGTGTCACATTGAACCACCCCAAACTCAGAGTATAGGCTCAGCTATAAAAATGCCTGTTTCAAAAAAGCAAGAGGACAAGGAAAATTTTCAGAAATGTCTATCTACCACTGTTGGGCTCCTCAATTCATCATTTCCCAACTCCTCAAGAGGTGGTCCCCTTTGGAAGTTCCATCGAACACTTAGACACCTCCAGTGCCCAGCCTTGGGCTGATTACATTCGACTTGGCATTTGATGATGAAACTTCCTCAAATTGCTCCTTGGTTGTTTTTATGTGCTTGTCACGTTGATCAACAAGACTGTGTGCACCCTATAGCAGGTTCATGGCTCTTTTGCCACCTTTTTTTTTTTTCTTAATTATTTTGTAAGTTTATTAATTTATTTTGAGAGCATGAGCAGGGGAGGGGCAGAGCGAGACGGAAGGAGAGAATCCTAAGCAGACTCCATGCTGTCAGCGCAGAACCCAATGTGGAACTTGATCCCCCAACCTGTGAGATCAGGACCTGAGTTGAAATCAACAGTCAGATGCTTAACTGACTGAGACACTCAGGCGTCCCTCTTTTACATCTGCTTGTCCCTGTCTCTCCCATGTCCTCCCCTAGAATGTAGTGTATTCCCAAGCACACTGCAAGCCAACAGTCATGCATATAATAGAACTGAATCCTTTATCCTCAGCACTGAGAAGTAATGAGAGTGGTAGAAAACAGCATTCAGAGTATCAACAACAAGGCAATGATTTTCAAAACATATGAGAATTTTACAAAAATGTATTTAAACATGGAGCCACATTTTTGAAACATGAATCACTGTAAGTGAGGTTTAGAAATAGTAATAGCTCTATAATTTATATGCATGTGCCATGGTCTACACACTGTAGTAAGCACATTGAGAAACTTCTGTGATTTGTGAATATATTCTTGCAAAAACTCATATGGTGGGGATGTTAGTGAGATGTGAAAGTCACTCCTTCATATCATCCTCAAAACCATTCCTATAACCTTTGACTTTTATCTCATCCATAAGTTTCGTGTATCTTCTCCTTTGTAACTTCCTGCATTTATGGTCTTACTTAAGAGGCTTCCCCACCCTAGATAATATTCTATTTTTCTTCTAATACCTTCACAGATTTCATTTTTATGTTTAGCTTTTTATCCCATCTGGAATTTAGTCATCTATTTTAAGGCAGGACTTAACCTCACAGTCTCCCATAAAAAGTTTTAGCTAATTATTGCAATAAAATCCGCTAGGCAGACCATAATTTTTCTTCCATTTTTAAAGTCTCTCCTTTTCATACACCAAATTTCCTGATATTTATGGGCCTATTTGGGATTCCTCCCTTTGTTCACCTGGTCTGTTTGGTAATTCCTGTGCCACACTATTTGAATTACTATAGTTTTAAAGTATAGTTTGCTTTCTGGTGAGGCAGCCCACATCCTTCCTCATTGTTCTTATTTTTCCAAAAATTTCTTAGCTATCACTCGCTTTTCCCTCTTCCAGATGAGTTCCAGTTCATCTGTTCAAGTTCCAAAATAATTCTTTTCAAATTTTGATGGAAATTGCATTTAGTTACAGATAGGAAAGGAAGACAGCAGGATCTAGTATCCTTAAAGGACTGTCTGTAGAGCTGTAGGTACAAGAACTGTGATTATAGATACATAATGTGAACAATTGTTTAGTTAAGGATGCAAAAAGTTAAGATTGCCCCCATTAAAAAGCAAACAAATTCACCATACCCAGCCTTAGCTTAGAATCTTTAGAATAAATCTCCATGCTGTAATCAGCATCCCACAAGTTTTCAACTGAGGTTATGAAATCCAAGAAGGTTTTCTTTAAAAGTTATTTTTACCAAATTATAAATCAAAGGTATATAGAGGTTACAAATTCAGACGTTCCCATCACATAATTATTTCAAATCACCCTCTCCCTTCTCCACTCTAACCTGAATTTTAGAGTGCAGTTTTTATGATATACTATATCTCCTGGCAGCGATATCTCAAAATTATTACCATAGACATTTAGTGGAACAAGTCCAATTTTAAACTAAAAACACCACTTTAAAAGATATATTTTAATTCTGGCATCCCTATTTATATAATAATTAAAATTCAATTAAAAAGTCGTAATATTAAAACACTGATGGATTTCCTTTAGAGAAGGTGGAACATATTTTTCCTTAACAAGAAAAACAAACAAACAAAAACAAAAAAATAAGAAGGGTTTAAACTTGTTTCAAAGAGTAATAAGAGCTAGAAATAAGATCTGTATTTAAAATAGACAAAAATCTTGTGCTGATGCTTGCGGGCAAAGAAAAAGAAAACATACTCTGTCTAGCCTACTTTTCATATTTTTTTTCTATGCTTCAGGAGATATTATAAAGATAACAATCCAGCATGACTGAAGGGCAGAGATCACATGTAAGAGCAACGATTTCTCTGTCCGATAGGTTGCATTTGACTAAGAGAGAAGGGGTACAAAACCTCTCTTTCATGAGATGTTACACAGATCGTGTTCTGACTTAACACATTCAAGGAGTGAATAGATGCATCATAGATTGACACATCTGTACAAGGGAATGCTACTCAGCAATGAAAAGGAAGAGCTACTGATACATTTAACAGCATGGATGAACTTCAAATGCATTATTATCCTAAGTGAAAGACTTAAATGGCTACTTAAGTAGCTTAATTAAGACTTAATGTAGGATTCCATTTATATAACATCCTGGAAAAGGCAAAACAACAGGGACAGCGAACGTATCTGCGGTTGCCAGAAGCTATGGGGGGAGGGGAGGGTTTGACCACAGGGGGACACTTTTCAGGGTGATGGAATGGTTCTCCTCTTGACTGAGGTGGTAATTTACATGACTCATGTTGGTCATAATTTATAGAATGGTACAACTGGAAAGGTCTTCCTCCAGTTTCTTTCTTATGTTTTAGCATAATGTCTCAATTTTGTACTTTAAGTACATTCCATCTAATCCTTTAGGAATTGGGTAAAATTCATCATGCTAAAGAGTGTAAGCAAATTCTATCTCAATAAACTTAATAAAGAAGAATACTCTTGCAAGCCAAACTGTCTTCTGATACCATCTTCCATCCATCAATAGCTATTAGCAACTTATTTACTTCTGTAGGGGAAGGATCCACCTAATGGACGACGTACGATACTGGCTCTTGCTGATTTGTG
This sequence comes from Leopardus geoffroyi, assembly GCF_018350155.1. Lineage (NCBI taxonomy): Eukaryota > Metazoa > Chordata > Mammalia > Carnivora > Felidae > Leopardus > Leopardus geoffroyi. The sequence goes on from NC_059326.1 coordinate 213,764,672, forward strand.
CTCTTCGTTTGCAGCACCTGAAACTCACCTTCTCAGTCCTTCCACAGAGCAATGTGGAAGTTCTCTCAAGTGAATCAGGTTAACTGTATTAAATGCTGGTGCCAGGATGGTGGTCTCAGGCTCCTGGGTTAGAATCTGATCCCACGGGATACTTTAAACGAGTACCACATAGCTTCAATCCAAATCTATGGGTTTTCATCGACAGTCAACTTAGTCTTATAACAGACCAACTAAAGGCATTTCAATATTTGCATTTTCAATATTGGCATTAAGAGAAGTATACTGTCTGCATCAAAAGGTGATAATCCTTTTCTAGATAAGACTGCACATAGAGTTTGATTCAGTTTAGGCATTAACATTTAAAAATGACAATCCTGTCTTATGATGAGCAGCTGAAGGGACTAAGGATACTTATCCTGCAGAGGATAATGCAGAGGCGGGGGCGGGGGTGTATGAGGGATAGAATGGTTTTATATACAAATATCTGAATGGCTATATGAAAAAAGGGATAAACCACTTCAAGGTGACACAGGTTATAGGATTAGGACCCATGAGAAAAAGATAAAGGATGAAAGATATTTGGCTTTATAATCCCATGATGGAGTAGCTGCCGTTGGAGGCAGGGAAGCTGCAGGTAGGGTTTTGGATTTGGTGGTGGGCTGGGTGGGAGGACTTCCATAAAGAGAGAGGACCAGCAGTAAGCCAATCACACTGAGCTTGGTGGTTTACCAGGTATGCCACGCCCAAGAAAAAATGGGGCATCTGGGAAAGGCAGTGAAGGAGGAGAGGAAAGGAAGGGAAAGGAAAGAATGTGGACACATGGAAAGATGACGAAGGAGGAGACAAACTCTCTAGTTCGTTTTTCCTGCATTGGTCAGGGAGCTATCTGCCTGACATTTGATCAGCTTTTGGATTTGGAGACGCTTCCATTACATGAGGGGTGGCGGGGACGGGACATTAATTATCTGTCCCCATACCCAGGAACCAGTCCACAGGCACATGACTTACATTTGGACCCCAGGAGGCTCTTGCTTGGCACTATGGATCATAAGGACGTGATAGGACACAGGGACAGATAAAGGCTAGTCACGGGAGTCCAGTAACCATGGTGGTGGCAGTGGTGGTGTCCTAATCAGACTGTTCCTGTGCCATGACCTTGGGTGTGTTCTTGGCCACTTGGTTCTTGCCCATTCTCTTGAGCCCAGACCTCAACACTTCTGTTGGCTTCTGTAAGCTACCCAACATTCTGTCACTAAATTTCTTTTCTACCTAAATAAGCCAGAATTGGTTTCTATTACTTGTAACTTCAAAACTCTGATAGGATCACATAAACTGGGGAAGGGGGTACTTAAGAGGTATTTTACATTATCCTTATATCATATATGAGGATGAAATTCTTTAAAAGCTACATGGCCCCTAATATTGGTTGCACTGGAGAGCTTAAAAATAATTAGGATCTCTACCTTTACCACTACCCCTAATTATTTCCAAGGTTCTGAAACACTAAATCAGGGCTAGGGGGTGGTAGAGCAGAAGCCATCACATTTCCCCCCCTAAAGTTTTCTAGGTAATTCGAATGCAGATTCTCGAAGTCTGGTATTTGGGTTTCTAAGCAAATGAGAGTGATATGAACCATTAAATAATTTGTCTGGTTGTCTAAAGTATTTTCAATCTCCTCTGTCTCAGGCCAAATCTGATCAACCTACAAGTGTCTACAGGGTGAATCTCACCTCCCAGTCTTCTTATTAGCACATAACTTCTCCCCCAAACCCACAAAACCCTGTGCCCCCCTCCGCCAAACTTTACTCTTTCACTCCTGGTAAGGCACTTCCATTCTCTCTGCCTGTACAGATCCTACTTATGCATCAAGGTCAATTTAAGAATGGCTTCTCTCAGGGCACCTGGGTGGCTCAGTTGGTTGAGCATCTGACTCTTGATTTCGGCTCAGGTCATGGTTTGTGGGTTTGAGCCCTGCATGGGGCTCTGTGCTGCCAGTGCAGAGCCTGCCTGGGATTCTCATTCTCTCTCTCTCTCTCTCTTTCTCTCTCTCTCTCTCTCCCTCCCTCCCTCCCTCCCTCCCTCTGTGTCTACCCCTCCCCCATTTTCTCTCTCTCTCCCTCTCTGTCAAAATAAATAAACTTAAAAAAAAAAAAAAGAGAGAAAGAGAATGCCTTCTTTCACGAACTCTTTCCTTTCCATTCCAACCTAGGATTTTTCATAAAGTTAAATTTCAGAGCTGGAAGCATCCTCTAGTAAGCACATGCCATCCATGTCATGTCATTAGTTCACATACTCCTTTCATTAGAATTAATTTCTTTCAAATAATTTTATTTCAATTTTCATTGTCTTTATACTTTATCTCTCCAAGTCCATAAGTTTCCCTTCAGCAACTCTAGAGAGACATAGTTGGTGCTTAATATCACTAAGGTTAACTTACCACACACTGAGTTCCCTCATTCTCAAGCAGTGTTATTTCTTGGGAAGAAAAGTAAAGTTTAATCCATTCTAGAGATATCTCTCTGTTGGAATCATTGCAGACATTGTTACAGATACTAAAATCTGTCTGGTTCTTAATCTAGTCTGGAACACAAGGTCAAAAACCCTGCCATTCTCAAAATGACAAATCCTGAAGCATTTTCACTACCCAGAGCAGCAGGAGAGGCAGGAAAGACAATCCCTGCCTTTGAGCAGACAGAAAAACATCCTGTGACTTACATGTACCAACTTGTTCACCCAAACAATTCCTGGCACTGAAAAGTGGCCACTGAAGGGCAGAGGGTGTGAAATGATTTTCTAATGGGCCATTAGAGCTACTTTAGTCAGGAAATTTAGAAGTGATATATTTCTATGGGAATCCCGACTCCCCCCATCTCTACCCTACCCCTGCTGCCCAAAGTAAGCCTTTCATTGTGTTATGATAGAATAAAGTATTTCTTCTACCCATAGTGATTCTATTTGGAGCCACTCAGCAGAAAGGTAAAGTCTTTGAGGGTAATACAATAATATTGGTGATGAAGAGACCACCTTAAGATTATATAATGCTTTGTGCTTTTTCTCCCAAAGCCCTTCCATACACTGTTTTATTTGATTTGCCCAATAAGTTTGTACAGGAGAAAGTGCCAACAGAATTATGCTCATCTTACAGATGGAGAAGTTGAGGCATTGGAGGTTGAAGTGACCTAGTGAAGAGGTGGGGCCCCCTGGGCATTCTGGGGGCCTCAATCTGTCAGCTGTGGAAGCAGCAGGATGGCTGACGTCATGGACATTTTCGTGCCAGAGCTTCGGCACTATTATTTGGGTGAAATGCGGTCTGCACTTCACACATGTGGGCATTAGATTTTTGTTGCTCTATGAAGACACCCCAGAACTAAGGCCCCTGAGACTGAAAATAAGTGGCTCTGGTCAAGGAGCACGGAGTCTGCATTGGGCGTGGTCTACATACTTAACCTTCATGGTACCCCTCCCCCCATATTAGTCAGCCAGTTTATGCACAAAGCCTCCGTGTTCTCATCCATAAAGTGAGGGCTCTGGGTCTGGGACAACAGGTCTACAGCAGTGGTTTCAAACACAGCTGATCAGAAGAATAATCTGGGGAGACTTTTATCCAAAGAAGAAAAAAAGAGACAGCTTTGTAAGATGACACATGTTCATCACATACAAGATTTAAGCAAAGACAAGCACCATACAGAAGAGATAAAAGAGATCCCCAATCCCCATTACCCACTGGTGACAGGACAGCAGTGATGCAAAAACATTCTGAAACAGGTGACCAACATGTGAGGAATTCCTTTACTCCTTTTACAAGTACAACTCTAGACCCTCACTGAGAACGGAGATTGGGGCATGGCAATCTGTATCTTACCAAATGCCTCTTGTGACACAGCCAGAGTCAACGGCTGGCTTTTAGGAACGAGGGCACTGATGGTAAATAGGGAGTCTTCTTCCACAGATGGGTAATAAAGCAACACGTTTTTCATGGAGCAGTCTCCTGGTCATGAGGTGTCATCTGTGTCTCCTCAAGGCTGGGATTGCCACTCTTGAGGGTACAGGGAATTGGCCCCGGAAGTAGAAACAGTAAGAAAGAATTAAAAGAAAAACAGAGAGTAGAGATAGTAAGAGTCACCTTGTAAAGGCCTTGCACTGTGCCGTCCCACCTGCCACAACCACACACACATCCTTCCTCAGAGATGACCCCTATCCCAGGGGAGCAGAGGTGGTCTCAGGTAGGCAGGGCCTGGAAGTATGGAAGCTGAGGTGGGTCACTGCAGGGGACCAGGTCAGGGAGAAGGGGACATAAGGGAATCTAGTCAAGGTGAGCCCAAAGACTGAGAGACTATCTTGTGATTATTCAGCCTTAGACATGAGAGAGAACATGGAACGTAGGTCCGTGGAATATTCCTTAAGACTTATTCCATATTACGTCCTCGGCTCAATTACCTCTCTCCTGGGAAGATAGGGCTAAAATGGCAGAAACAGATGACAAAGAAGATGGCAGTAACTGGTGACCGGAAGGATCCATTCTTCACTAGGAGTTAATAGACTGGGTTTGGGATGCCAATCTCCTGGGAGTTTGATTAGCATAAGTCAGTCTCCAGGCAGTTGATAACCTCTGGTAGATGGACAAAATTGGATTCCCAGATCTCTGTGGCCACTCTATAAGGCCACCAGCAGGCCACATGACATAAGTGGTTTGGGCCAAGGTCTGTAGCACCTTTAGGAGGTAGCAGGTCAGGACTGGGGTATCTGAGATTATTAAAGAAACTTGCTTGGGCTGTGGAGGCACAGTGACTTTTCCCCCCGCCATACTCTGCCAAAGTACCTTTCCCTAATTCGCAAACATCCCTGAAAATCTTACAAAGACATACCACTTGCATCATTTAATTACACATGTAATAAATCACCCTCGGGGAAAGAGGACACAGAGCTCCTCAGGGCAGAGCATAAGGTCACCACGCACAGATGGGGATCGGATGGTCGCCCTGCCCTCCCCAGGCAGCGGCAGTGTTCTTCCCAGCTCGCCTGGCACACACCAGCCCCAGAGCTCAGGAAGTGACCCCTCACGAGCAGCAGCTGCAGCAGCTTCCCAGACAAGGCATTCCCACGACAGAGCCATTGGGGGACACCCATCTGCTACTGAGCCCTTTATCTTGATGGCCTCTCCCAGGCCTGAGCCTCCACCGCATTCACTCGCCAGCCTGGCAACTACTCTGAGGCTCCAGAAGACCAAACACAGGACCCTTGGAAGCAGGTGAAGTCTTCTTTTAAGATTCTCCCACCTTCCCTGTCCTGGGGCATCTCTTCCCACAACCAAGTATTACAATATTTAAACTATTATCTATAATGGAGATTGATTTAAATTATTAGAAGTGAGTTTGGAAAACACAGGCCTTTATGTGAATTGCTGTGGGCTAGAGCCTGGCTACTGTGAATTTGTTAGAAACGCAGAAACATCAGGCTCCACCTGGACTCACTGCACAAGAATGTGCATTTTATCCCCAGGTGACTCACAGGTTGGAACACACCCTACTGTCCTGAGTTAGTATTTCTCTCCTGGTAAATAAAGATCTAAATATTAAATGGTGTGAGTAGACATTTTTTCAAAAAACATATCCAGACGGTTAACAGACACATGAAAGGATGCTCAACATCACTCATTATCAGGGAAATACAAATCAAAACCATGATAAGATGCCACCTCACACTTGTCAGAATGGCTAACATTAACAACTCAGGCCACAATAGATGCTGGCGAGGATGCAGAGAAAGAGGATCTCTTTTGCACTGCTGGTGGGATTGCAAACTGGTGCAGCCACTCTGGAAAACAGTATGGAGGTCCCTCAAAAAGTTAAAAATAGAACTACCCAAGATCTAGCAATTGTACGACTAGGGACTAGGTATTTATCCAAAGGATACAAAAAGACAGCTTTGAAGGGGTACATGTACCCCAATGTTTATAGCAGCATTATCAACAATAGCCAAACTATGGAAACAGCCCAAAGCCCAAATGTCCATCAACTCATGAATGGATAAAAAAGGTGTATACTGATACACAGACACTGGAATATTATTCAGCCATCAAAAGGAATGAAATCTTGCCATTTGCAATGACATGGATGGAGCTAGAGTGTATTATACTCAGCAAAATAAGTCAATCAGAGAAAGACAAATACCATATGATTTCACTCATATATGGAATTTAAGAAACAAAACAGATGAACATATGGGAAGGGAGGAAAAAGGAGAGAGGGAAACAGACTATGAGACTCTTGACGATAGAGAAGAGAGGGTTGATGGAGGGAGGTGGGTGGGGGATGGGTAAATGGGTGATGAGCATTAAGGAGGGCGCTTGTGTTGAGCACTGGGTGTTACATGTAAGTGATGAATTACTAAATTCTAATTCTGAAAACAGTATTACACTATATGTTAACTAGAAATTAAATAAAAATTTGAAAAAAAAAATCAAATGGTAGTCTTTAAGATAGGCAGTCTTTTTCTTTTCTTTTCTCTTTTTTTCTTTTTTATACCTTGGACCTCTCTGGCTGTCAGGTAAAATCTCACTATTTTTAAATGCATAAAATATCTAGGATTACAAAGAAAACCAATTATGTGGAATACCCTAAATGTTTTTAAATGTATACCATAACACATTTTATTAACACATTAAATAAGAATATCTGGCAACAAGTTTATTAACTGGTATATTTTCAAAGTTGTAATGTGCATAATATTGGAAGGTATCTACTGCAAATAACATGCACCATTTTTACTGGTGCCAGGCATGGGGACTGCTAATACTATAATACTTTGACCCTAAATCAATTATTGAAGGAAACACTAAACTCAACTACAGTTTAGTGACAACAAACATTTTATTTTCCTCCCTGCCAGGTTCATAGTCCCCCTTTATTAATAGAATCGAGGTTAAGAATAAGAGATGCTTAGGGATCTTATGCAAAACGAGGTAAAAGTTGTGCCCCATATCTGTCTGACTGTCTGATCTTAGTTTGAGCAAAGCTGGCCAAATCACTTCCTTCTCCAATAGAGACTGCATTTGCCTTTTTGGCTTCTGTCCACTGGCTTTGATGCAAGTTCCTACCACAGAGATGAGCACTTAGATGTTTAAGAAGTACATCTGATCAAATCCTTTAGGTTGGGGTCCCAAATATTTCTGAAACAGACATGCCAGGCTACATTCTGAATACCACTGCACAGAGTAACTAAAACAATCCCATTTTGTAGGAAGCTGCTGTCTCGATCTGCATAGGTACTTCCCTACAAATGTGGATTTAATATAAATTACTGACACTGAGTTCTGAAACATTCTCCCTGCTCTGCCAGAGCCTGGGGCAGGCTCTCTCTCTCTTGGATCGTAAGCACCTTTTCAGGGTACTTTTCTTGCCAAGAATAAGCAACACTTCCCACAGCCATGTCAACTGTGGTTCTCAAAATAAGATCCATTTTCAGAAAAAGCCAAAATCGATTTGTCTCTGAATTTCAAAACTGTACATCCAAGGCGTCTACACCGCTCTGCAGGCCACTTCCCCCTCATACTAACCGAAGTGCCATGAAAGCAAAATGGAACTGAACACATCAGCCTTGGGGGAATTCATCTGATACTTGGTTTGAACTCTCACAGAAAAGTCGCTACTACACAATGAAGCATTTCTCTAACAAACACAAATCATGTGAGCATGTTCGAGCCACATGTTTACAAAAGGAAGAAAGACCTACAAACTTGAGACCCAGTCTCACATAAAGATTTCTGCTCAAAAATAGCCATGTTTCCAGGTGCAGGGGAACGCCACGAATTAGTTTCCGTTTGCAGCCCTTCTCCTGGACACACGCACACACACTAGTCACTCACACTTAGCTTTTCTTTACCTAGTTGTGCTCATCTGGAAAAGAGTGCTAAACCTTGCTTTTCAAACACCCTGCAATTACCTTTATCTAGTTCTCCACCTATCCTGGTTCAGGGGCAGGTAATCTAGGAGATGGTTATAAGAAAGAAAATAGGCTGGGAGCAGAAGAAACCTCACAGATTTGAGGGTCAATCTGTGGATAAGAGTCTATCACAGTAAATTGTATCAGAGAAAAAATGTTTTTAAAATTTAGCACCGTATTATTCACTGTCATCGAGCCTAGAAAGGTGATTCTTTGCAAGGTTTGAGATCTTAGCTTTGAGACTGCTTTGGTTTTAGAGTAACCCAGAGGTTGCTGCTGGAGTGCATAAAGAACCCACAGTAAAAAGACTAAAGCTGACGGCAGATTCTCTCCCCACCCTGAAATCCCAACGGCAACAAATGTAATTAATTAAGCCACCAGAACACTGTAGAGATGACTCATGCTTCTCCTAGTGAAAGTTTCAAATAACTGACTCTACTCACTTAAAGATGAAGTGTTGAATTTTTGTTACCATAAGAAACGCATTAAGAATGTCTAATTAGTTATAGACATAAGAATGTCTAATGCCTCAGCATTATGCCAACAGCAGAATTTCCACCACACAAAGTTTCATGGGGCCACTGAGACCTCCATAAAATCCTCACCCACCAAGATGCCCCTAGGTACCTTCTCAGCTGCAGCGTTCAGTTCTCCTTCAACATTCTTTGACTGACTTGAGGGAGAAACTGAAGTCAGGCAAGTTCTAGCCTGTCAAAAGGATTGTGCAAAGGACTTAGCTTCCCAAACCCAAACTGCAGCCTTCATTTCTGCCACCTTCTCCCCTGCAGTGATTAGAGGCAATTTTCTGTTTTCCCCCTCTGGGTCTTTACTGCTCTCCTGCCAAAACTGTCTTGCATCTGCTACAATAAAATACCTGTGATGTTTTCTAAAGCCAGCAGCTTACTGCCAACAGTCAACCCTCTACCCCACAGGCAGCGGTCTGAGAACTTTAGTCAAAGTGTTGCAAGGTGAAGGCTAAGGTGGAATTTGGCTAAGGCCAAGGCATGGTTCCTTGGAGGGCAGACCCTCCTCTGGCTGATGGAACCAGCCTGCAGGAGAAAAGAACACTTTTGTTAAAGAGGCAGAAACAAGAGCAAGAGATATGAGTATAGGGTTGTTATCCATCAAGAGTACCATGATGAATCCAGAGAGTCATGCCATTCAAAATGAAGGTCACCTATGGTGCCTTTGAATTCCCTCCCACTTCTCCCTGGCGTGGGCACTTCCAAGTGTGTTCTTATTTGGGTGGGAAGTGAAATTGATCACTGCCGCGCCCCCCCCTTTTTTTTTTGGAGGGGGAGGGAGGAGAGACTGTAAGAATGTTTAAGCTTTTGTTGAAAGGGCAAGGCTTGGGAAGATGTAATGTAGAAATAGAAAGCTATCTACTCTTCAAGGAAGAAATGTGCAAATGTTTTTTTGCCCCCACAGTCTGAGTCGTCACACTGAAATAGAGGCTTTTGAACTGAACTGATTCTCAAGGACCACTCTGGTTGATCCTCAGACTCACCCTATTCTGCCAATTTCCAACTTGGTTTCCATCTTTTAATTTGGGAAGAAAACTAGAGTGGAAATTAGAAAGGCAAAGAAGACAGTCCCAAGTGTCTTGCTTTAAGACACCTGATAGCCTCCAGACCTCAAAGTTACCAAAAATACAAAGTAATGCTTCTCTTTTACCAAAGGCATCACTCTCGGTCCTCCTAAGTGCCAAGTTTCGCTGGTGTATGTAAAATATAGTTATATTGCTTCTTCAGGAAGAGACCATAAAAAGGCAGGCAGATCTAGAGTCCCAAGTCAATTGCTGTCTTGATCTACTTACTGCCCAGGGACCTTGTATCTAAGGCGAGACTGTGTGAGCTCACCCTGTGCCCGACTGAGGCCATCTGTGGAATGCAGTGTAGTGTGGGTGCATGCACACGCACACCTAGATTTAACAAACCACGGTCACATAACGCAAAGGGCCAATCAGCAGAATAGGACATCAGAAGATGTCTTCGTAGGGCATACTCCGCCCCCTCCTTTGCTAAGCAGAGCAGGTATCATGTGAGTGAAGAAGGATGCTACCACCTTCTTCCCTGGCCACTGAGGAAACAGCAGAGCTCCAGTCAGGACATCCAAGGTGACAGCGATGTTGTGCTATACCCCCTGACCCCCACGGCAGGCAATGTTTGAAGTTGAGAGGGTGCACTGCCTCCTGAAGTTCTTAAGAGGGACACAAAGCTATACAAAAGGGACCCCTGCCAGCCACTGAGAGGTGAAATTATTAATTCCCTTTCATGGACATGATCACAAGCTTCCCTTGCTAACTCAGAATCATAACTTCTATTTGCTTGACCATTTCTCTCTTCTAGATTTTATGTACTTTTGTACACATAGGCAAACATTTAGGTTGGTCTTTTATCCCATTCACCATCAGGGAAAAGTTGATGAACAGAAGTCAGATTTGAGTCCTGTTCAGATAGCCAAAGGGAGGGGGGCAGATACTCCAGCTATGAGCTGACACACTTGCCCCCCTAAAGTCTATAAATGAGTTGGCTGATGAAGGGCTGCTTGCGTCTTATCCTCCAGTTTAGCTCATGATCATATTTTGACTGCTTGGCTGCCTCTGTCTCTTTATGAGCCAACTTGGTCGCATGGCTCAGAACCGAAAAGGTCCCTCATGCTACTTTGAGACACCAGGTAGTTTGAGAGCTCTTAGATACACACGGCCAACCCATGCAGAGGAAGAGGTTACTCACCCTCTAACCATGGCCTTCTGGGAACCCAAAGCTGACCCTTCACCCCAGAGCCTGTGCCCCATTAAATCTGGCCACCGAGCACCACACCCTCTTGGGCAAGCTTCATAAATCGCCTCACGTGCTGTGATTCCTAACTGCTCCTTGCTTGGGGAGTCCAGGCCTCAGCGTGCTCTGCTTCTGGTTGAGTTTCAGCACTTACGCAAATCAGGTTTCTGACTATGTCTGAAATTCCAGTGCATACAGGAATAGCAGGTTGCTTAATCTCTAAATTCAGAGCCAAACTCTTTTCTAAATACAGACAAAGGTGCTGCCTGGATCACATGGTAGATTAAAGGACCCACCCTTGCCAGTTCTGACAGGCCGACTTGTCAAGTACATTGCCGCCATCTTGTTTTCCAGCCCCAAACTCCCATGGGACACCATACTATACATATTTTCATACTTCCTCACTTGTTTCCATCTGTCAAACTGGGCCCCACCCCCATTCTTCTCCACTGACAGCATCCAATTTCCAAATAAAGGACACTAGACAGTGAAATGTCTTGGAGAGAAAAAAAATTAATACTGGCCATTTTATTTTTCTTCTTAAACTACAATCTTCTTGTAAGAAACTCTTGTGTGTTTCTGCAGTAGACAGTAAGCTACTTACTTACTTATTGCTCCATATCCAGGCCTGCAGTTTTGATACAAGTTAAACATGAGCAAGGTCACCAGATTTTCCTCTTCCCTTATTAGAAAGGACATTAACAATGAAATACTGTGCTGGGTTGAGGAGAACTCCATGTTCAGGGAAAGGCCGGTGGACCTATAGTAAGCTTTCTTAGATAGTAATAAAGGAACACTGTTCTGGATATGAGAAAACATGATATTCATTTCACTCTCTTTTTTATTACAGAAAACATCTTTTTTTCCCAAGTCCGATAGTAAACAGCACAGATTGTAGAATTCTGGCCAGCATTCAGTCCACAAAAGAGAAACAAGGAAGTGAATCATTTTTGTGTAAGTTAGCGGAGTTTTGTTCCCCATCAGACTCTTTCAGCAGGGGGCACCGTCACCATGTGGTGGGTCTCCCAGATGCCTTCACCAGAAGGTTCACCAACAAGGGGAAAGGAGGAAAATCCAACCACAATGCACAGTTCATCTGATGTTTCTTTCCCATTGATTGGACCCTGAAGAAAATCTTCCAATTTCCCTGCTCCTGAATCCACCCTTCTGGAGGCAATAATGCCTTTTAATAGACTGAGAAACTAAAATCAGTTTCCAAAACAACAGCTCATTCAAACTGTCGAGAACTTGAGCTGTGTCAACAACCCACTGAGCATTCTGGTCACGAGTGATATTAAAAATCAAAGGTCAGCAACTATTTTCTCTAAAGTGTCATAGAGAAACTATCTTAGGCTTTGCAGACCTTATCTGTCTCTGTCCTGTATTCTTGTTCCTTCAGCCCTTTAAAATGTGCAATACACATCTAGCTCCCAAGCCCTCTGAATACAAGCTGAGACAGGCTGGGTTTGGTGCACAGGCCACAGTGGGCTGACCTCTGACTGCTTCCAGAATGGATCCGAAAAAGGAGTCTGTCCCCCAGTTCAGCCTAAATCACAGCAAAAGCACCTGGAACAGGCACGTAAAGGATGGGAGACAAAGGTGCCCCACCCAACTGATGGAGAGTTAGCCAGAAAGGAGACTTGGGGGCAGTGGGGACAGGAGAGACTGTCCCCCCTCCCCTCTACATACTGGGTGTCACTTTGGAAGGCAGAGAAGTCAGAGAGAACAAGAGAGCAGCGATAAGGTATGGGCTTGCCTTGACTAAGCACAGCCCTCCAGGCCTAAAATGCAAAGCCAGAAGATTTGGCCTCCCCAGCCCGACGGATGGACTCAGCCAGCCAGTAAGCGAAGCAGCTCTCACATCAACCTCCTCAGACACATCCCTGTGGCTAATATGGCATTCTCCAAAGCTCCACTCCAAGGGTGCCAGTACTCAGGCAGGACTATTCCACTGAAATCTTAAGTTCTCTATCTAATTCTGATGCTTCTGTCACTCTGACCACCCACACCATTTCTGATTGCCCCCAAGTCAGCTCAATTCCACTACTCTGACCACTTTGCTGGGGGGAAATGCATGTCCAATTATCCAGGCACCTATCAGAAGCAAGGCCTGGCAATGGCTCCAAAACCCAGGCTTGAGCTGCTCTTTATTCTGTTCCTCTTCTCATCTCACAAGCCCCAACAATGGAAAGGATGCTCTGAGACTTAGCCGTAACCACGGGAACCACAGATCTGTCTTTAAATTATCCTTGCGTGTGGCCGCAACCCATGGCCCTCCACATTTATTTTCTACTTCTGAGCATGAAGACATTACTGTGACAGTTTCCAATCCTCTGACCCTCATCTCCCCCCTGCCCCCACCATGAGAAATATTTAGATCCACACTTTACTTTCCAATTCCCTGACTTAGAAGCTGAGCAAAGCAAGCCTGCCTTAATGGAGAAAACATTAGTGCGTTCAGGCTTCACTCTGGATCCTGGTCAATTTCGAGATATTTCACAGCTGTTGTACATCTACTTCCTTTCTTGCAAAAGCCAGCAAAAATTAGCAAGCACCTTGTTGGCACTGAAATATAAAAATACAACAACGGTCAAGCCTGAAAATCAGTTTCTGGTTGGCTATCTTCAAACTATTTGTTCTAAAACAGTGCCTGAAGTTCATTTATCATCTGCCAAGTTTAAATAATCAGTTTTAATTCAATGCTGCATGCTTTGGTAGGATTGTTTTCAAAGCAACCTCCAGAATATAAGTCATTTGGTCATCAAAGTAGTCACTGAGAAAAAACTCTTGCTTGGGCAGCTATCAGCACAATTCACGCTAGGTCTGTTTCTGATGTCAATATTATCTATTCGTTTCTCATATGCTTAAAAAAATGCAAACATATAAGTTGTGTTCGGAGAGAAGACAGGGTTCTCTCCCCAGCTCGGGTCCCCTCCTACCTGCTTCTGAGCTGATCAGGTGAGCCTTCTCTACTGTGCTTCACACCCACTTGAACAGGACAGGCTCCAGAGTTTGTCGTGCTTCATTTCCCTTCTCCATTCAGTCCTTTAAAGTCCTGGGTTATTAGCTATCAACAAAAATGTGAGCCATGCCAGGGCGTGCTCTGACTTCCTGCCTGCTCCCCATGCTCTACTGAGCTTAGGAGCAGATTTTCTCTTTCCTCCTCCAGCTTCACCTCCTGCGCTCGAGGGCCCCACCCACAGCACTCAGATCATTTTTCATTTATGAGTGCATCCAGCGAAACTGTGTGTAAGAGAATGAGCCAACCCTTGCCCTGCCAGTGTCCTGGAACCACGCTGCTAAAGGCGGCTTTAATTTTCCAGGAGTATGGGGGAGCATTAGCTTGTGGCAGAAGTCATCTGGGGTTTCCTCCTGCAGGTATCTGCAGACCAGACTTCCATCCACAAAGGACCCACACCTTGGTGATAGAGTTGTAAGAGCATCAGTATGCAGATGCCACAACCTGAAATACCCTGAAGATTTCAGGCACGAGACAACAAAAATACACTAAAAATGTGAAGCCAGGATGATCAGTGAAGAAACAGCACCCAGTGACCTATTTTACTTTGCACTTATTAAAAGGCCAGGTTTCTTACTGCATTTAAATGGGAATAAAAACTGAGACTTTAAATAATATTATAAAGAAGCCCACTGGTAAGTAAAAGACCATTTGTGTGTATGGTTTTTTTTTTTTTTAATGTTTATTTATTTTGAGAGAGAGAGAAACGGGAGGGGCAGAGAGAGAGAGAGAAAGGGAGAAGAGAATCCCAAGTAGGCTGCATGCCAAGAGCACGGAGTCCGACGTGGGGCTTGATCTCACGAACCACGAGATCATGACCTGAGCCAAAATCAAGAGTCAGATGCTTAACCCGCTTAACTGACTGAGCCACCCAGGTGTCCCAGTAAGAGACCATTTGTAAAAAAAGAAAAAAAAGGAGCCCGTTGCCATGATGATCCCTAATCTATAAGTTTCCTACTCCAACAACACTTGCATCTTCCATTCTGGACCACTACTTGCAACAACAGAGATTATGAACCAGCTCCTGAGAACACTTACCCAGCCAGAATGTCGGCAGCTACAAAGATGATAAGATTTTATCAGGAAATAGAATTTTTAAAAATAGGCTCCCCCAAACCAATACACATGTATCATGACTTCCACTACGTACAAAATTCACCTTATCTGGGCAGCTGGAGCAAAAGGGGTCGTTTATGTACCACCAACCAGGTCCTGAAAACCCTATGGCCTTCGGAGTAGATATGAAAATTTGCACAAAGCCATTAAAGTGGGAATGTGTTATTATGAAAATACTGACAGTCTTTTAGTAGCTGTTCTTGTCAGGAACGAGAAAGGAGCAATTCCTCTGCTCATTGGCAGGCATGCTCGGGTCAGGCTTTAGAGTTAATGTTGGTCTGTTTTCACTCCCATCATTTATTTTAGAGTTTTATCCAATATGGATTTCCTCCTATGTTTCCTCGTGTTGTCTAAAGCTAGTCCCAATCACCAGGGGAAGTTCTTAAGTTTAAAAAATTGCTTTTTAATTTCCCTATATTGAAAAGCTGATGACTTAGGATCCAGACTTAAAGTCTGCTTCTTTCTTTAATTAGATGGTTACAATGTCCCCTAAGAAAAAAATGCTATACATCTTCATATGTTTCAAGTGGGTTCTAGTCATCTAGTCTAGTCTAAGACCACATCCTTGAAAAAAAAGTAGGTGATCTGCTTTTTACAGAGCAGACCCAGAGAAGCAAGACACAAAGTCACTGGTAAATACATGATGTGTCACTGGCAGGGCAAAAAGAACTGACGGGAAGATCAGTTCCTAGTCTCTAAGCCCGAAAAGGGAACCCCGGACTGGTTCCAGTTTTCCCATGCCAACCAGGAGCCTGAAGGTTGATTACATGGGTGCCCTTCTGGGATTCACCTCCCTAGTTCCAGGACAGTGGACTTGCTCTGAGTTTAAGCTAAAAGGAGGGTTTCTGTTCTTTAAAAAAAAATTTAAGGAGTGAGGGAAAAAAAGGAGGTTAAAATTTTCTTGATCCATAACCAACTAGTCTTAGAGGTAAAGTTTGCCTATATTCGCTGCAGTGTTAGTTTGTGAGATGGCCAAAAACCGATGGTGAAACCAGTTATTCTGCCCGCCTCCTGTTCTCTCAACCAAGGGTGGATTATATATATTATATAATTTTGCTTTAAGGAGAATTGCTGTTACATTTACTCACAGAAGTAGCCATGCAGCCTGTACTAGACAAATACACAAGCCATTAGAGGCATCTAACCATCCAAGGTTCTGGGGAAGAGGAGATTTGGGTCAAACCTCCCATGGTAGAATTGGAGCTCTGCTTTCTTCTCTCACTTTTACACCTAAGGCTCTCCCATGAGCAAAAGCAGAAGGGTAACAAACAAAGGCAGCATCAGAAGGACAGGGAGCTAGAGAATGTTCCAGAAATCCCTAACAGAGAAAGAAATCAACAAGCCAAAGGACACTCTGGATACACACCCCACAGAATTGAAAGCAGGGACACAAATGACTATACGCACAACCACGTTTACAGCAGCAATTCCCAAAAGGTCGAGGCAACCCAAGTGCCCATTGACTAATTAATGGATTAAAAAAATGTGGTACATACATAAAATGGAATACTACTTAGCCCTAAAGAGGAGATTCTGATGCATGCTACGACAGGGATGAACCTCGAAGACATTATGCTAAGTGAAGAACACAGGCACAAAAAGATAAATGTCCCCTGATTCCTCTTATGTCAGGTACCTAAGGGTAACCAGATTCACAGGGACAGAAAGTAAAATGGTGAATGCCAAGGGCTGGAGAGAGGGGAGAATACAGAGTTATTGTTTAATGGGTACAGAGTTTCAGTTTTGCAAGAGACGATGTTCTGGAGACAGATGGTGGTGGTGGTCACACAACAATGTGGTCACATCTAATGCCATAGAACTGCATACTTAAAAATAGCTAAAATGGCGGGCAACTAGGTGGCTCAGTCACTTGAGCATCCAACTTTGGCTCAGGTCATGATCTCATGGTTCATGAGCTCAAGCCCTGCATCAGGCTCTGTGCTGACAGCTCAGAGCCCGCTTTGGATCCTCTGTTCCTCCCTCTCTCTGCCCCTCCCCTGCACGGTCTCTCTCTCTCTCAAAAATAAACATTTAAAAAAAAAAAAAGGAAAAAAAAAATAGCTAACATGGTAAATTCTATGTTACATACACTTTTATAAAGCTAATGGAACCTGCATCTTCTCTGCAATTGCCCCTTGGCCAGTCTCATGACTATCATGCTTCATATTATTAAAGCCACAAAGTGAAAAGACTACCCCTTGCCAATTCATAAATGACTTGACAACAACAGGAAGCACTAAAATTGCCTCCTTTCTTTTCCCCATCCCCCAGAATGTTGTGAACTCCACCCATGTACTCAGTTTGTTTCTATATTCTGTGACGGGAGAGGATAATGTCAGTACTGATGGGCAACACCCTTAGACTTGTTCAAGCACGGAGAGCCCTGGCCTGGAAATGTGAACAAACGGCTCCCTTCCAACCTGGCCACCAAGGCAGCTCTCGTGGAGTTCACACACCCCTCTCACCTCCCTCAACTCCAGCAGCACCTACTGATACCATCGTGTTTTTTTGGTCCCTACTTGTATACAGAACTGGTTTTTGTTTGTTTTTGCAATTGAATCTGAGACCAAAAGTCCGGTGGATGGAGCGGCTTTCAGCTCTCTGATCAGCCCTTCTCAGTCTCCATGCTCAACTTGCCTCCTCCCTGCCGGCAACCAGGTGAGACCAGAATGGGCATGAGCGTCTCTCCCCCCGCCTCCCTGGGTCACACCCCCACTGCCAAGCAACTACAACCAAGTGAGAGCCTCTAGCTCCTCAATCTCCATCTTCTTCCAGAGCTTCAGACCCAGACCTCTGCCTGCCTTCTGCCCTGTTCCACCTGCATGGCAGGTAGCATCTCACACTCAGCGTGCCCTGAAATAAAAACCATCATGCTCTCCCTCAAACCAGCCCATCCTCCTATATTCCCTCTTTTAATTAATGTCCACCCCTGGTCACCCAGCATTCGAGTCCCCACCCACCGCCCTCTTTCCTTCGCACTTGGTGGTTGGTTGGGTCCTGTCTGTTCCACTTTGTACGTCTTTCGTTGTCCCCTCCCCTGTATTTTGTCATGTTTAGGGTCTTCAGTCCAAACTCTTCTCTGTTCCTCAGTTGTCTACCCCTCCAATCTATCCTGCACACAGAGACATCCGCTGGCAAGTATGTAAGATCTGCTTGATAATTTCTCACCGCTCTAATAATTTCTCATCACCCGAAGGATGAAGCCTAAATATCTTTACTCTTGATCTAGCCCCATTGCCTGCATCGTGAAACACACTGGCTACTGCTCTTTTTCATCTGTTTATGCTTCTCACATATACCAGTGCTTTTCAACAGGGCAAGATTTTACGCCCTGTGGGAAGGAGGAGGGCTTGCTACTGGCATCTAAAGGGTAGAGGTAGTGCTAAACATCTGACGATGCGCAAGACAGCCCTCTGCAACAAACAACAGAGGATATGGGTTCTTACGGCGTTGGATCACACTGTATTTATTACCACAATGGCTTCCCACTCTGGGGCTGCAAGCATGCATGTTGTCAGGTGCAGAAAGTTACATGAATGAGACAAGCAGGTTAGGCAAGAGCAACAGGGGTGGTGAAAACTGGAGCAGCCATCTCCGTCCTAAAGAATTCAGAGTCAACATTCCAAAAAACCCTGAGCTGAACCACTGCAGCTTCTACGAGGCTCGTGAGCAGAGGTGAGGACTGCTCACTTCTCTGGCACTTGCTCCATTGAAAGCGCTGGATCAACATTTACTGGAAAGTTCCCTTTTGTATTTCCTTCAGAGTGCTACCTTCCCCTAAATTCTAGCGAATAAATGGGAAAACAGGACAAAGCTCTCTTCATGTCAGATCCTTAAAACAGTTTCACTGTCCTTTTGAATGTTTTTTTCTCAAGGGTTCTTTCTTTGTACAATTCATTACCCTACTCCAGTTTTCCCACAAATACATTCAACAAAGTGCCAGTTTGAGAAGATGCCCTGTGGAAGAAGGGCTCCATGGTCCAATACGTTTGAGAAGTGTTGCAGACTAGCTCTCCCTTTAACTAGTGCATCCAGATCTTACTTTATCAAACAGCTCCCACCCCTTTCTATAATATAGCTGATTAATAGCAAACAAGTGTGTTGAGGACTTTTCAAACACTCTCCAGCATTCTCCTTGGCCATCTGATTTGCCCTTCCATCTAGATGGGACACTCTTTGGTTTAAACTTGCACATAGGTGCAGGAAAGTTCCAGCTGCCCCTAACTCCGTCCCCATCTCTGAGGCCAGGATGGGTCTCTCCCCGCTTTTCCCATCTTCATAACTTGCTTCCACATCTACAGGAATGTGGGCACATTGAAACTTCCCAGCTTTCTTCAGGAAGGAGCTGTCTTAGGAAAAGATGGAGGGAGGAAATGAGAGCTATGCTATGGTCAGTGGCTGCAATCGAATAGGAGGTACCCACTGGCATGCCCCAAGGACTTGGGATCTTGGACAATGACACGTGATTCTTAGGCCCAGCCTTACAGAATCAAGGCCTACTGATGAGGATTATGAAAGTCCATTCAAAAAGAAAAGTGTGTCTCTTCTGCACCCAGATGGAAGAAAGGACCAATCATTTTGGACAAGGAAAGTCTAACGTCAGAGGAGTAGAAAGTCTTTATGACACACACCACCAGAGACACGTTTGCCATACTCCTCCACAGAGAGGTGGACCAGCCCATGCCCTGACTTCAAGGCATTTGTACCTCCTCAGACCCTAGCCAAGGACAAACTGCTTAGACCAACCAGCCACTGGTCTTAGCCACAAGAGTGGGTGCTTGGTCCCCACTTTCTATCCTGGCTTGTCAGTCCAATCAATCCTTTGAATTGAGGCAGTTTCTTTCATAGAAATGGAGACGTTTTTGCTTTTGGAAGCTAAATCCGCCCCCATCACAACTTGAACTCACTCCTGGGAAACCTGCTCCAGACCTGAGGACCCCCACGGACCAAGCCATGAGTGTTGATAACTCACACTCAGTTGAGCACAGGGAACAAGCAGTTTCCTTAGCCAATGTCACCAGCCACCTTCAGCTCGACACCTCTCTGTAATGCCTCTCATGGCCTTGGGCTCTCTAAGACATCAATTTCTGTGAGCATCTCTGCAGACATTTCCCCAAAGATTTCCACAAGATTCGATACCCCTCAAGACCAGAATCAGACAAGTAATTAATAAGGGTCTCCTGTAAGCACCTGTGCAATGTGAATTTGCTGGGCAGGCAAGACCCTGTTCATTGGAAAAGATTCCCACCACTTGCCATGCAACACGTGCTGAACGAGAAGTGACAGATACAGGCAGTCAGGGCTCCAGGATTCCCACAGGGAGGTGTCATGATGGGCGGGGTAATCAAGAGTGACTTCCACAGGAAGTGGGTCCTACAGAAAGTCTTAAAGTCAGCTTCTTCGTCTTGGCTTTTCCCACAGCTCCACACTTCTCCCAGATAAATAGAGAGTGGGCTACGTCTCATAGATATGGCTTCTGGAGACAACTGCATTCCAGCCAGACCCACCCGACCTGACACAGTGGCATGGTGAGCAGAACATGCCAAATGGCAGGCTTGTTAAACAGGCATTCTGGAAAGGACCGCTGCCAGCCAGGTTTGGGATCAGATTGCTGCCCATGCCACTAGGTGTGTATGAACCAGATAAGCATGACAGAGGCCACAGTCACAAGTCCACTAGAATGCCACACAGGGGAAATAAAAACAGCGGGCAGGGTTTGGAATCTCCAGCCTTCTGTATTTTATTTTCACTGCACTGTTATCGTCCAAGAGTGAAGGTGTTGCCATCTGCTTGGCTTTCGGAAACTTAAGGTGACGCGGATGATTCGTTACTCCCTAACAATCCCACAGAGGCAGGTGCACCCCAAACACACATAGACTGTAGAGTTACACAGAAGACTCAGGGCAGAGAGCAGGGTTCTGGGTAGTGTTCTCCTGCAGCAAGAGACCAAGCTTAATTTTGACTCCTGCTGAGGTGCTGAGTGGTCAAGGGAAGCCACTGATGCTACATCACTTGGGTCACCGGATCAGAGTGCACACTCCAAAAACACTCCACACCGTGTGATCATGTGATGGGGCTGCAGGTGCACCTCAGAAGGTCTGGTGAAATGTGTTGGAACTGGACATTTTTTTTTTTTTTAAAGCAGTTTCTATAACTAGCTAACTCCTCCCCCGCCCCCTGCCCTGTCTTCTTGGGCTCTTCTGTAAGTTTAATAGTGGCAACAGAGTTCCCTGTGGTGCTTTGGGTGTTAAAGGTTTATTGCACCCAGTCGTAATTTTCAGATCTCAAAATAATTCCTGTTAAAAAAATACAGTCCCCTAAGCTTACCAAGTCTACATTATGATTAAAAATTATTAGAGTTTTAGGGCACCTGGGTGGCTCAGTCGGTTAAGCATCCAACTTTGGCTCAGGTCATGATCTCGCAGTTCGTGGGTTTGAGCCCAATGTTGGGCTCTGTGCTGACAGCTCAAAGCCCAGAGCCCGTTTCAGATTCTGTGTCTCCCTCTCTCTCTGCCCCTCCCCTGCTCGATCACGCTTTCTCTCTCTCTCTCAAAAAGAAATAAACATTAAAAATATTATTAGAGTCTTTCTTATTCAAGTAGGAAAGGGTGGGTGAGGCCCTTGGAGGAGGAAACCCATCAAAAGCCACATTAGACTCAATGACATGTTTGGACTCAAATGTACATTAAGCTATTTCTCATCTTTACCAGGAAGAATCTACTCTTGGAATCATGCATGGTTCTGTGGGGGTAGGAACTTGACTTACAAAACCACAGTTTTCAGAAGCAACGGTGAGGAAGCTGGGTCATACATGGAAATTTCTTTCTATGAGCCTCCGAACAATTAGGTATTTGTTTCCTGTCCCCCCTTTTTTTCCCACAAGAAGAATTTCTCTAAATAATTGGAGACTTCCCATGGGAATCAGGCAATGGTGACTTCCAGGTCTTAAACGTTATCTAAAACAGTTTAAAAACAAAAGCCCCAAGAATGTGCCTGACTAACTTCGTAACAATGAAAACTCTGGCAGTAAGAACAGCAGCCAAAGCACAAAACTGCAAATACCTCACAGGAGGGCGATGCCTTGGCTTGTACTCAACCAAGAATAGTGTGGTCCTCCCAGCACCAACCAATGAAAGCGTAATTTTTAAGACTCAGGGAAAAAAAGTTCACAAAAGGTCTTCACATTCTAATAAGTAGACTATCAGACTCCCAAAGAAAATAAACTGGGCTCAAGAACTTCAGAAATTACTTTAGCTGCAACTTTTCATGACATACACCTCAGATTTCAGAGAGCCGAAGGGGGGCTGGACGCTTCACAGAGCACTGCAGGCTGAGAGCACAGACTACGTCTCACGGTTTAAGGAACTTCCCCAAGTTGCCAACCAAACCAGGTCTGCCTGTTCCTTTCCTTCCTAAATCCTCTGTTCTCTGCTCTCCGGCACCGTTTTCTTAACATGTCCCGTTTGTCACAGAGAGTCTCTTAGGAGGGACAGCACATTTTGTGCAAAGAGTGAGCTTCGGTTGGACCACGGCGGGTTAAGAACCTTCTCTGCTTACTCGCTCCGTGAAGAAAAACAGACCTCAACACCTTGCCTTCCGCGTCTGAAAAAGTACAATGCATTTTCAGAGTCGTTGCTAAAATAGAGAGATGGTGGTATCTGGGATCATCTCAGCGCCGACCACACAGCAGGCATTCAATGAACTATGGTTACAGTGACCACTGTATGAGACCCGCTCATTCTACCCCTAGTCCTTGGCATTTCAGTCTCCTCTCTTAGCTGTTCTGCTAACCGAATTACACACGGCTTGTCCTGCTTCCAAACGTTCCTGGCTTAACTGAAAGTGACAAAGGGGAAACTGGGAAGGGAAAGCAGAGGGCTCGGTGAAGGGCAGTGTGAAGAGATCCAGGAGTCGGTGCTGAGTGTTCCCCCAAAGGGGCTGCCAGCTCCAATCAAGCCACCGCTTACTTGACAAGAAGAGCGAAGAGGGAACCACATGCTGCCCAGGGTTTTCCCTGAAAAGCCACACAAAACGCCCACGTGGAGCTCTGTCAAAAAGATCCAGGCTTCCACTCGGAAGGGCGTGGCACTTTGCTTCTCAGGAGCGAGAGCTTCATCTATCTTTTTTTCCAGATTACTTCCTGTCAGGATAGGCGTGAGTCAGGTCCCTTTTTTTTTTCTTTCTTTCTTTTTTTTTTTTTTTTACTTGATGAAAAAATGGAAGAGAAAAGAAGTGTAATGATTAAGGCTACTTTAAAAATTAAAGGAGAAGCCTGAACTAGATTAGCTATGCTACTTGAAAAGAAAGGTTACCTGAGAGCCCCTGGAACTCCCAGGAGAGCCACGGCTGTCTTTCCTTGTCCTTTCCATAGACTCTATAATATGTCTCGAGGGAGAACTCTGAAGTACCCAGAATGATGTCCGCAAATGATTTCCAGATGGTTCTTTCCCTGACTTAACTTCTCAATCCCAGGAACTCTGTGTGCTCACTGTAGCTGGTTCCCTGTTACCTGTAGGGGGTTGACATTTGCAACTGAATGTGCCAATAACCTTTTACCCAGCTTGTCACCTCTCCTTTCCCCAAGGCATTCCCTTCAGCCTCATGGGCACCTCCACTCTGAGCTCTTGGGAAACCCGGTCAGAATTTCTCTGTTCTTTCCGCACATCCTCACGTGGAGGGGGACCATATTTCTTATTTCCTTTCTAACCCTCCTTGGCTATAGGTTTACAAAATTCTCCGTGTGCCAGGTGTTAAATGCCATAAGCATCCCAATCCTGGATCGAACGCAAACTCATCTGACTGTGGCCACCAAACTGTTCAACTGGCTGACCCCACCTTCCTTGCCAGCTCCACCTGGTTTCCTCTGTCTTTCACAACAGGCTGCTGTGTCCCCACCCTCCCTCAAGTGGTAAAGACGGTCTTCATCAACCTTTGCTCCCAGCCACATGCTTCCCAAGTCTGCAAATACTGCTACTAAGTTTATAAACAGTTACACACGAGCTGTCCCTATCGTGGTGACAATTAGCACCAGGACCTTCAGTAAATACTGACAGATTTTGATAGGAGGCTCACAGCTCTATCCCATTTCACCCTCAAGGAAACTGCCCCATCAATCCTGGAGCTCCCTCCCTTCCTTCGGCATCTGGACACTACGTTTTATCTCTGGCCAAACAAAATGCTCTTGCCCAGGGACAGCCGGGAAGCTTGCTTCAGCACTTGCAACACCTCGCAGATTACAAGGCCTTCAAAGAGTTGGAAGCAATGAACACCCAGGGGTCCTTGAGAAAAACCACTGAACACATACAGGAGGCCACAGCTTTGCAAAAGTTAACACTCAGATCGGGGCAAGCCCAGTCTAAAAATAGGTGCACCTGAAGGAGGAAGCTGTCAGAAAGTATCAGAAAGCACAGGAATGCCACCACACCTACCTCACAGGGTTTGTTTGCTGGGCTGGGACAGCCGGTGCCCTGGGTTTGTAGAGACACAAAAATGGCACAGGTGTACTCATTCACCTCTTGCTCCAAGGCAATCAGGAACCCAGTGGGAGGAGAAATCAGGCTCAAAGCTGGCTGAGGGCACACAAAGGTACTCTCCCATTCAATACAACCGCACTTGGAGTGGAGAAGCCAATACTCAGACACACCAATAGTCTCTGAATGACAGCAGGAAGATGTGTCCAAGCAGGGCACACATGGCTGCCAACATGGACACCAACGCCCTGTTCTAGAATGAACCATGGAGGAAGGCTTTTGTAAACACCGTGTACTGCATCTAGAAAACGTCCAGGGGAAAAAAAATGAAAAAATTCCAGCATAACCCCCCTCAACTGTTGTTTGCCTACCAAAGATTCAGCCTTCAGATTTTATGAGCATTTGCAAACAACAGGAGAAACATGAGCCCCACCCCACCCCCAACAGCAGCCCCCACACATGGATGTTGAGATGACTACAGCCCTTGCCAGATCAGCATCCAATAAATTCTTCTTAGAAGCAAGAGGCTCTCAATAAAGGGTTTTTGAACAAAGCACTGGTCTGAAGGTTCCCTGTAAAAAGGAAATTTTCCCCACTGACAGAGTGAAAACAGGACTGTGCTCAGAGAGGGGCCAAGAGCTCATTAACCTGTCTGCCTACTCCTGGTCCTTTGCTCTATTTTTCCAAAACGTGTCTGAGACTAATATTTGTTTCTAAGCAGGCTAAATGTTGAAACAAAAAACATTTTTTTAACCCATTAACATATACTTATGCAAGAGCACACTGACAAGAGAGTAGACACACACTCACACACGCAGATCAGAGCTCCCTTTCTCTTACACATCCTTCAGCCTTTGGTCTTTGAAACCCTCTGCCCTGTACATACATCAAAAGGTATGCTCACAGTCTTCAGAGTGTTTGCAGGCAAACCCAGAAATAACCTTCTCTTCGGAGAGAGCAGGGCTAGTTTGGAGAGTTCACCCACCTCTTGGTAGAAACATCCAGATACAAGGCTCTGATAAGGATGGTCCTCTAAGTGCCCAGAGGATGAGTAGCAATGCATCTAGGAGGCGTGCTGCCTCTGAAGGACCACCACCCAGCACAGAAGGTCTGTGGCTGGTTAACTGGGTAGTCTGAATGAAATCTGGAGGAGGCCACAGGGCCCCTAGAGAGGATCAACTGTCGTGGGCACAGGCTCATCAATTCCTTTGCCAGGGCTTGAGAGCGATAATCTAAGAAAATCTGGACGTGACAAATAAATGGTAATTTTCCTCACTAGAGCACAGGCAATGGGAGAGTAGGGGACATCTCTTCCCAATGTTCCCTTGCATCACTGCACAGTTCTGGAAACATCTAACACAACTGTTCTGAGAAAGTAAAGGTGTCTGGTGAAGCCGCCATAGAGCTTTCAAAACAAACAGGAATTCGTGTCTCAAACTTTGCATCTCTCCCCGTGACAACTGGGCACGTTTGCACCATTTAAGGCTTCCTCCGCGTCCTACATTTTGCTCAACTCAACCTCTGTATATGCTAATCCCCGCCAGCCTTGCTCTAAATATTTTATGCTGTCCCCACCTCCCTTACAAGCACATGTCAGAATTACTGAGGCTGCGAGGCTGGGTTCAGGTTTGCTTCATCACCAGCTTTCCATGTCAGCTCTGCACCGGGAGTGGTACCTACATAAGGTGGCCTCGATTTGAACTGAGCTTTCCAGCTGGAATCAAACCACCTTTGTCCCACAATCATTGCTTCAGTTTCTTCACCTAAGAGCACAAGATTAGAAATGGCACCAGATTTCCTTGGGTTACTCTCATATTTACATCTGTCCTCCAAAAAAATTTCCCAGTTGTGCCCTGAGACATGCACCACCCACTTACAAAATGTGCCTTTTCAAAATGAGATCCTTGTGTTTTATTCCTAAAATCTTTAGTACGAATCACTGGGAAGGATGGTGGAGATTTTTGCCATCCGTGACTTCAATTTACAAAACTCCCAAATTTTTAATGTTTTGGAAACTGCATGTGCCACTTGAACTGAGAATTTTCCTAGCTGTTCAATTCTGGGATCACGTGGCCTTGGAGAACTCATCGAGGCCCTCTGTGGTTGCGTTGGTGCCACTAAAAAGTTAGAGATACTGACATTTGTGTCACTGGGAGGCAGGGAGTATGAGTGACATCTGGCTCCAGCTCTCAGCAGTAGAGAGAATGCTGGGGGTGGGGACGGTGGGGGAGGGGGGAGGTGGGGGGAAGGACAACGACCCAATTAAAATGCAAATGATTCCTCTGCCTGTTGCTACTAAATGAACTCTGAAGGAAAATTAATACATAGACCATGAGCCCCTGGCCACATCAAGCATTCAAGATGACCAGAAAAATGCAAACTAACCTAAGACCCTTCCTGATGACTTTATCTCTGATGTGTAAGCTCTAAACCCTAGTCACGGTGAATCAGGTGTTGAAGCAAGGTTTGGTTTGTTTTCCCCAGTCACCTTGAGTTCCTTCAACTTCAACCTGTGTACTCATTTGATAATGGAAACTACCCATGTAATTTCCAGCAAAGAAAGACAAAACCCATGCTGGCAGCACAGAGTGGGGAGGATGGCCTCACACAGTGTGACTGTGATTTCTTTAAAGGACAAGAAGGTTAAAAAACTGCGTGCCACTGTGTCCAGAGTTTGAGCATGTAATTCTTGTAATAACTTTTAGAACCTTTTTTTTAATGTTTCATTTTATTTTTGAGGGAGGGAGGGAGGGAGAGAGAGAGAGATGCAGAGAGACAGAGAGAGAGAGAGATGTGGGGGGGTGGGGGACACAAAATACGAAACAGGCTCCAAGCTGTCAGCGCAGAGCTGGAGGAGGGGCTCGAACTCACAGACCAAGAGATCATGACCTGAGCTGAAGTTGGTGGCTCAACCGACCAAGCCACCCAGGAGCCTTCCCCCCTCCTGCCCCTTTTTAAAAATGACTCTTAAGAGTCTTAATGTTTGTTATCTTTTCCAGTTTTACAGACCACCAGTCAGAAATACCAATTATGTTTGCCTGACGTAGCCCCACTGATAAGAGGGCCATCAGCTAATTCTTGGGTTTTGTGTTCCTTTCACTTCTATACACTATTCTTCCAATCAACATATTACTCTCAAGTCTATTATTTTCAGACCTTGGGCCTCCACTCGGTACTTTTTTCAAAAGCAATTGGAAACCTGAAGACTGAAAAGGTATATACAGTGTATTTCTTATAAAGAAGAAAGATGCTAACCCTTTCATCACTTGTTACTTTTGTTATCTTTGTGCTCAGCACGTGGGACCCAGCTGATGAAAGCCCTGATTTAAGAGAGGCACTTTGTGGGAATGAAAGGTTCTGCTCCATGCACCCCGCTGTGTGGGCTTCAACCAGTATGCTGGAGTCTAGAGGAAAGGCTTCTGCTATCAAAATGTAACTTGGGAAAGTACCATCACCCTGGACGGACCCTCAGGTTAGCCCAACGCTCGGCTGTACCACCTCGAGCCAGAGCAGCAGAGCAGGGCAGACGGGGCCCGGCACTCAGAGGAGCATGCGAGGGTCCCTCTGGATCCAGGAGGCACCAGGTACTGAGGACAAGCACTACTCATCTGATCTTGGCGTGCTGCGGCCCAGGCTGGGGCTGGGACCAGGGTGACGTGTCACAGAAGATGTATCTTGGCTCGTCAACCCCCATTTAGTGGAAAATCGGATCGCCCTCATTTCCCCTATTCCCTTGCAGCCTGAGTGCAGGCCCAGGAAGCTACTTTCCACCAAGTAGACCTGGATGCACAAGTGGGCGGCGTTCCCCCACCAAGACCGCAGCCTCGTGGAGGTTAAGCGCTCCTGCAGAGGCGCACGATTCTGGCGCCCTCTCCCTAACATCCTGGGCCGGGGCGCTGTGGCTTTTCCTGCTGGAACAGTCCCGCCGCGCGGTTTGGCTCTTGTCCTGGCTCTGCAACATCCGAGCCTGATGCTGGTCCCTCCCGGAAGTTCTACGAGCCACCTGCTAACTAACATCCTTTACTGCATCCCTTTCTGCCTAAACTAGCGACAGGAATTTCTGTTGTTTGCAGCCAAAAGCCCTGCTGGGCTCAGCAAGGCAGAAAGCAGAGGGATGACAGGGAGCAGGGAGGGCAGCGGAAGCCAGCTGGCGGGAGCAGGGCAGTGCCACATGCGCTAAGTCAGGGCTTTTCCATCCAGTGCTGTGTGCCCAGTGAGGCCACACGGCATCATCCGCAGAGCACAGGCTTCAGTGCTGGCTGGACGCGAGCTACAGTCTCAACATGACTGCCTAATCTCTGTATTTGCTGGGCAAGTTTCTCATATTCTCAGAGCCTGAGTTCACTCGTCTACAAAATGGGAACAATGCTATTTACTTAATAGGGTTGTGGGGAGAGTAAAACTAGGTAATGTATGTAAACAGCCCAATATATAGGGTCTAGGGACCAGGAGTTAAGTTATACCAGAAATAATACAGCTACCCGCTGCCCACCGCCCCCCCACCCCCACCCACCGCCAGCCTTCACTAACTGATTTGGCTTACATGTTAATATAGAGAAATACATCTATTGTGTCAAAATCTAAGATTATATTTTTCCCTAAAATTATCCTCAAAAAAGACAAAGAGGTCTTATATTTGAGTCTATAACAGTTATATTGTGAATCTCCCTTTCAATTAATTTGGGTGGCAAATTATATTTGGAGAAGACACAATGGTCTCAGGTCAACTGATGATATTTTAGATGTTTAGAGAGGTAAGAACTGGTTTAAAATAAAGGGGGAGAATAAATTCAACAATGAATTTAACAATTATTCCGGGGGGAAATGACCTCACAACTTAGGTGCTGGATTTCTTTGTAGCCGAGTAGCATGGTGGTTAAAAGCATGAACTGTGGGCGCCATGGCTGGGTTTGAATCCTGGCTCTGCCTTTCGCGAGCTATGTGACTCTGAGCAAGTTTCTTGACCTCTCTAGACCTTGACTCCCACAGTAATATGAGATAATAAAGGTATCTTTCTCATAGGTTGTTTTGAGGAGTAAGTGAGCATAATACATGTAAACACCTATGACAGTGCTTTTGGCACACAGTAAACGCATGTAAATACAAGGTGTTCTCAGTTATAGGATGAAGGGGTAGGAGAACTGTGCCACAGTTACAGGAATGGACTCTTGCAGTCTTGGAAAAAAGGTCCAGTGACAGCACTGTATGTGGATATAAAAATTGCTGTCTCTTAAATAGTAAAGATGGAAATGAAGGTGACTGATACACTCTGAAAAATGGACTTATTGGACTTAAAATGGGGCTCTGAGTCTGAACAAATTTGCTTTATAAAGTATATGAGTGTGAGAAAGCATATTTGAAATTAATATATCATTTACATTTTAAGTGGGATTTTAAATATGTGTGAACCAAATTGATAAAACAGATAGTACAGACACGACTACTTCAGGTACACTGACACATTATTGGTATGCTGAATATTATACGATTAGTGTACTAAACATACTATTTCATGTATATTAATGTTGGCCAAAAACCTTTTTGTAGATCTTCTTATGTGTGGGGCTTATATTCCATGATATATGGTAAAAGAAAATGTTCTTACTCCTTCACCAGCATAGAAAATTCAAACTGATATCGAGAAACATCTTAAACCATATGTCCCTGCTCTCTTAAATTAGTGCTCTTATGACCCCATTCCTGTTTTTTTTTTTTTTTTTAGATTTCAAACAAAAACAAGCAGCATCAAAGCAAAATAAAATAAAATGGAGGGAAATGTAAAATATCTTCATGTGTCTTAAATACACATAACATCCAAAATGGATAAAGATGTTCCCCAACTGTATTTATCAGATGCCTTCATTATGCCTTCATTTTCTTGGGGGTGGGGATAAAAAAATCCAATGAACATAATAAGATTTTCTGCATTCATAAAGCGTGGAACATGATACACAGAAAAGATTATATTTCACGGGGTCTTATCTTTGCTTCACTGGAAATGGAGAGATGAATGTAGCCAGATACTCCATAGCATGTAGTTTTAGTGGTTCTTTTGAAGGAGATACACAATAACCTTGAAAGGCTTGTCAAACATTTATGATGTTTATGACGTATGAAGGAGAATCCAAAGGGTTACAAATGAGGCCACTTAAAGTGCTAAGAGGGGATCATAACTCAACCGCCAACAAAGACAACTATCTATTCTCACAAAATAGCCCCTTTATGTTGACCTTGTTTGTCCTCAGTTCTGTTTGAATGTGATTACAAACTCTTGCTAACCAAGCATTCTACCCAGAATTGGTTTCTACAGTTCTCAAAAATTTAGACAGAATTAAATACAGTTCTTATTGGGTATCAGACTATCCGAATGTGGAAAAATAAATCCAAACCTTCTGTTCAAGACATTGTAAACAGCCTCTTAATAGATTTCCCAAATCATTGCTAAAACCAAACTAATTAAGACATCAGTAAGATGAGGCACATTTCACTTGTGTGGAATCTCAGTTAAAATTATCTCGATTTCCTACTTAGCAACACACACACACACACACACACACACACACACACACACACACACATTCTCTCTCTCTCTCTCTTTTTTTCTTTTTTTTTATTTTATTTTTTTTATTTTTTTTTAATTTTTTTTTTTCAACGTTTATTCATTTTTGGGACAGAGAGAGACAGAGCATGAACGGGGGAGGGGCAGAGAGAGAGGGAGACACAGAACCGGAAACAGGCTCCAGGCTCCGAGCCATCAGCCCAGAGCCTGACGCGGGGCTCGAACTCACGGACCGCGAGATCGTGACCTGGCTGAAGTCGGACGCCCAACCGACTACGCCACCCAGGCGCCCCTCTCTCTCTCTCTTAAGAACCAGGAAGAATCATTAAAGTTAGTCCAATAATTGGAAAGAAAGAAAAAAAAAGATGGACATAAAAGAATGGAGTGATGTATAACTGTACTGAGGAAAGATATTTGGTAACAATAGTCAAACCTTTCCTACATTTCCAAAACCTGGTAACAAAGGTTACTTCTTCTTCTCCTTTTTTTTTTTTTTTTTTTTTTTTTTTTTTAATGTTCATTTATTTTTGAGACAGAGTGTGCCAGTTGGGAAGGAGGAGAGTTAGGGACAGAGGATCCGAAGCAGGCTCCACTCTGACAGCAGCAAGTTCGATGTGGGGCTCAAACTCACTACCCATGAGATCATGACCCAAGCGGAAGCGGATCAAGTGGATCAACTGAGACACCCAGGCCCCCCAACAACAAAGGTTTACTTCTAGCAGATGGGCCATTTCCTCCAGGCTCTGACTGGGGAGTTCCAAGCCTTTCAAGTCATCTAAAATGTTGAGAACTGATGCTGCCAAATTCAGCATCATCAGAAGGCACACAATATTTGAATAACGCTGCTGTTACTCTAGGAAGCTCTCAGCAGGGAGGTGAACTCCCTCTCAAGACGACACATTTCTGGGGCGCCTGGGTGGTTCAGTCGGTTAACTGTCCAACTTCGGCTCAGGTCATGATCTCACTGTTCGTGAGTCTGAGCTCTGCATACGGTTCTGTGCTTACAACTCAGAGCCTGGAGCCTGCTTCAGATTCTGTGTCTCCTTCTCTCTCTGCCCACGCACGCTCTCTCTCAAACAAACAAACAAAAAGACGACACATTTCTGACCAAGAAGAATATGCAGAAAACCAGAATGGGGTAATATTTAATGGTGTTTAGGCATCTGCTGGGTTGGAAAATGCAAACATCTTTCAATGAGACTCAACTCAACCCAAAAGTAGGAAAAGACAGGCCAAAACACAGATGAAGATTCCACTACCCAGCTTGGTTAGGAAAGGAAGAAAAGCAGCCCCAGCATCCTTGGGGTTTGGGTGCAGAACACCTGCAAGGTAGGAGGAAGGTTTGCTCTGCACTCCTTCATCCATTAGTAAAAAAATGGGGAGGGGTGCCTGGGTGGCTCAGTTGGTTAGGCATCCAACTTCAGCTCAGGTCATGATCTCATGGCTTGTGAGTCTTGTGAGTTCGAGCCCTGCGTTGGGGTCTCTGCTGTCAATGCAGAGCCCGCTTCAGATCCTCTGTCCCTCTCTCTCTGCCCCTCCCCCTGCTAATTCTCTCTCTGTGTCTTTCTCTAAAAAAAAAAAAAAAAAGGAGGGGGAGGAGCACTCATTGGACCTACTCCCTTTGGTAAAGGCAGACTCACTAGTATAATTTTATAGGCTATTTTAAAAGACAAGGAGCAACATTTAGCATGTGCTGCTTTTTTCTCGCCTCAGCTTTATTCAGTGTAATTGTGCCCAGAATTCTTTATCTGTACTTTCTAATAACATTCATCACCTACAGCTTGAGTTATACTCTCTAGGCTCCAATTCCTGCATCTTAGCTCATAGGTGACACTAACAACAGCATTCATTGTTTTCTCCAGGAAATATACTGGCATGTTTACAAACACTGGTTCAGTTAAAAGGCCCTGGGAAGAAAAAATCTATTACATTTTCTGACGTCAGCCATGACCAGCCTTGCCCATAGTAACCACTCAATAAATGTTTAAATGAAGGACTGGAAACTAAATAAACTTTTCCTGGATTTTTAACAGTTGTGGCTGTTTTCATTACGTTAACCCTGACCAGTCTGTAATTTGTAGAAAGATGTAGCATGGTCCTATTAATAATTAAGCTTATAAGAAATGGCATAACTCAATGCTGAATAAATATCGCATGATGAAGATTTATTGGTTATTATTTTGCTGATTTGTTTTATTTGTATTTTGCCTCACTAAAACAGACACACTTAAACACTGCTTTAAAATATTCAAGGGGCACCTGGGTGGCTCAGTAGGTTAAGCATTTGACTCTTTTGGTTTAGGTCATGATCTCATGGTTTGTGGGACTGAGCCCCATGTCTGGCTTTCCGCTGACAACATGCAGCCTGTTTGGGATTCTCTCACTCTCTTTTTCCGCCCCTCTCCAGCTTGTCTGCATGCACTTCCTCGTTCTCAAAATAAACTTTAAAAAATAAAATATTCAAAACTGGGGACACCTTTCTGGCTCAGCTGGTAGAGCACACTACTCTTGATATCTCAGGATTGAGAGTTCAAGCCTCACATTGGGTGTGGAGCCTACTTTAAAAAAATAACAAAATATTTTAAAATGTATATTTTTCGGGGCACCTGGGTGGCTCAGTCGGTTGAGCGTCCGACTTCAGCTCAGGTCATGATCTCGCGGTCCGTGAGTTCGAGCCCCGCGTCGGGCTCTGGGCTGATGGCTCAGAGCCTGGAGCCTGCTTCCGATTCTGTGTCTCCCTCTCTCTGCCCCTCCCCCATTCATGCTCTGTCTCTCTCTGTCTCAAAAATAAATAAACGTTAAAAAAAATTTTTAAAAAATGTATATTTTTCACTAATTAGAATGACATTACCTCTCCCAATTATCTTCTTTTCATCCTTAACTTACCTAACACTTTCTGATTTTGACTTATGAGTGGTAAGAGTTCGTCTGTATTTTCTGAATACAGTCCCCTTCTCGGTTAATTTGTAAATATTTTCTCCCATCCTTTTCAGCAAATGGGGCCAGAACAACTGGAAATTCACAGGAAAAAGGAACGAAACCAGACCCCCCCCCCCACACCACATAAATTAACACAAAGTGGATCACAGACCTAAATATAAGAGCTAAAACTATATATTAAAAACAAATCTAACAACTCAATAATAAGCAGGCAACTCAACTGAAAAATTGGCTTAAGATTTCAATAGACATCCCCTCAACGATCCACAAAGAGACAACAGGCACACAAAAAGATGCTCCACATCATTAGTCATCAGGGAAATGCAAATAAAAACCACAACGTTCACACTGTGAATCATTCAAAGCATAACTTCACACCCACTACAATGGCTATATTCAAAAAGGCAGATAATAACAAGTGTTGACGGGGATGTGGAGAAACTGGAGCCATCATGCATTGCTGGTGGGAATGTAAAATAGTAAAGCCACTTTGGAAAAGTTTAGCAGTTATTAAAAAATATTAAAAATGGAATTATATGACCCAGCAATTCTATTCTGAAGTATATACCCCAGAGAAAACATATGTCCACACATAAACTTGCTGAGGAATGTTCATAGCACCATTATTCACGTTGGGCAAAGGTGGAAACAACCCAAACATCCATCAGTTGATACACTGGACTCGTATTTGGTGATAAAAAGAAATGAAGTAGTGACATACCTACAACATGGATGAATCTTGAAAACATTATACTAAGTAAAAGGAGCCAGTCACAAAAGACCACGTATTGTTTGATTCCGTTTACGTGAAACGTCCAGGATAAGAAATTTATAGAGACAGAAACTAGATATGCAGTTGCCAGGAG
The DNA here is from genome assembly GCF_018350155.1 of Leopardus geoffroyi. NCBI lineage: Eukaryota > Metazoa > Chordata > Mammalia > Carnivora > Felidae > Leopardus > Leopardus geoffroyi. The sequence continues at coordinate 213,799,363 of NC_059326.1, forward strand.
CGAGGAGACTGGGGGGAAATGAGGAGTGACTGCTAATTAATCCAGGGTTTCTTTTTGGGTTAAAAAGAACGTTCTAAAATTAGATAGCGATAATGTTTACACAACTCTGAATATATTAAAAACCATTTAATCGTACATTTTAAATAGGTGAATTGTATGTACGTTTAAGGAAAAAACAAAAAACAAAAAACCCACCTCCTAGGAGGACAGATGAGGGCATGTGGATTCCCTAACACTATCTGCCCCTCAACGAAGGCACTGAAGGTTGACTGAGGGGAAGTACTAACTTCTCAAATTTTAAACAGGCAAAATGAAAGGGAACTAAAGCTACCTAGGTTACTTAAAGTCACTTATTCTTACAATAGTTAACCCAAATGCATATTTTTTTTTAAAATTTTTTTTTTCAACGTTTATTTTTATTTTTTGGGACAGAGAGAGACAGAACATGAACGGGGGAGGGGCAGCGAGAGGGGGAGACACAGAATCGGAAACAGGCTCCAGGCTCTGAGCCATCAGCCCAGAGCCTGATGCGGGGCTCGAACTCACGGACTGCGAGATCGTGACCTGGCTGAAGTCGGACGCTTAACCGACTGCGCCACCCAGGCGCCCCCCAAATGAATATTTTAAATGCTTGGCAAGTACAAAGTTCTTAGGAAGATCAGCCCTAGCCTCTAACTCCCCATCCCCTTTTCTGAACTGGCAACGTATCAGTGCTTGGGCAAAACAAGAAAAATTATCCAGCTGTTTTTTAATACGGATAGTAAGCATCTGTCCAAGAAGATTCATGAAGACAGTTTTTCATAGAAAATTAAGAAGTAAAATAATCTAAGCATTCTTGCTGGTTTTCCCTTCCCCTCACCCTGCATTCCACATAAACCTTGGGGCCCAGAAAAAAAAATAATAGATAAATGGGAACATTTAGTTGCCTTCTTCTAAGAAGTTAAGGGTCGACACTAGTAAGGCTTTATACAGATAAAGAAACACAAATTCAGGGAAACAAAACTAGCTGTTCCTCAAGATCCTAATTAAGAGAGAGAGAGAGCTTCAGAATGCCCAGAAGCTGAGACAGTCTTCCACTTTCTGTCTCTCAAGAAATAAATAGCATTTTACACATGGAATCACCTAATTACGGTCTCCAGTTTCATTTTGTTTTGGCAGGGCCTTGCTTCCTCAGGCCAAGGCAGACAGACGCTCAACAGCAGGAACAAACGGAGAGTGATAAAGGCACGCCAGACCCTGCGGGAGCCTACGTCCATCCCCTCTATCCTGCCTGTCTTTCTCAAAAAAGCAGATCCCCTGTTGGGCAGCCTGGAGCTGACCTCCCTTCTAGGCCCTTCTGCCTATCACCTTCAGGTGAGGGAGGAAGCCTGACTTCCATCAGTAGTAACAGGTGAGCCCTTTACAATTCTGTCTATGTGTAGACAGCTTTCTCTATGGGAAGAGTAACAGTCAGCAAATCCATAAACCAGTTCAGTAAAGGACCGCATGTGTTCGTATTTCCTGTCTCAAGCAGTCCCAGAACCATGGAGCGGGGGTGGGGGGGGGTACTCTGGTGCTATCCATGCCTCCCCAAAATCAGAGCGGAGAGGAACCTCCAGAGGAAGCAAAGATGAGGACCCACAACCACCCATCCCATTCACTCACACTCCGCCGTTCTCCAACTCCTGGCCACCCTCATTTACCTACATTATTTGCTGCGGTCTGCGTGTCATGTCATCGGCTTTATGTGCCGATGCCAGTGACAAATCTGAGTGGGAAGCATCATTAGTATCTCGCTGGTGTATGCTGCTCGCTTTGAACATTGCTCCCCTCTTACCTGGGGAAGGATGTCCCCACACATAGTGTATAGACACTGAGTCTTGCTGAGCCAGCTCCCTCCCTGGCTCCAAGGGAATCGCTAACCAGCTCACCGAGGATGGCTTTTGGGGGCAGTCCTAGGGAGAGACAGAGTCTCTCTTTTAGTAGAAAGGCAGCAGACTTCTCACATTTTCCTGGTAGAGCAGCTTCCTGCTGACCATCCAGTGTCAGGATGTGGATCTCCTCTCTCCTGTACTGACTAGATCAGCTGGAGCTGCCCTGCCACACTGCGTGTGCTGATGTACGTCCGCAGGTAAGAGGGCAGCACAGTTCAAAGTGAGCAACATACCCCAGCAGAACAAATCCCTGAGGGCTGTCGAGCCCAGAGCTTATAGATAGGCGGGATGGAAAACGGACACCCAGCTAGGAAGGAAACGGGGCAAGAGTAGCTCCGGGAAAGGCCTTCTGTGTCAAAGCAGTGAATCCCCTGCCTGCACTTGCTGCTCTGACAGGAGCATCCTGGAGTGGCCATGTTGTATCCACTCCGTCAGCTGTCCTTCATCCCTGGCACCTGGCTAGAGGAGGCATTTTTGTCGCTGCTCTCTCCTAGAGCTTCCCTGCACAGGGCTCACTGTCCTTTACACTTTACACCTGTATGTCCACACTTTTATGTCAGCCATTATGTGCAATTACCTGATAAATGATAGAAGCAGCCAAGTCTATAAAGGCGAGCCTGGTCTAACGGAAAACCAACGGGCTTTGAAGTTAGCCAGCTCCGAGTCCTAGTGTACTCTACACTTTTGGGGGCGTGACTTTAGCTCTTTCTTAAGTAAAATGCCTATAATACAGTTCACTCCAGGGAGGAAATAAAAGACTAAGAGTCATCACCCTTTAAGGGCAAAGACGAAAGTTACACGCAACAACAATCACTCAAAATGATCCCTAGTATCATGTGTTTGTGACGTGTCTCTTCTGTACTTAACAAGATTGTGATTTATTGGTGGTTGGGGACTTTACTCATGCTACTTCTTTATCTGCCTTAACCCCAGAGAAAGAAAACATCTTCATACCAGTAGAAAGCACTCGATAATGCTGGGGGAAGGTAAGGAGTCTTGAGGTCAGTCATAATTGGGATCTCAAGTGCAACTTCAGCCAATGTTTCTTCTGAACGTATGCTACTCCTGACTTAGACCTGAACATCAGGCAACACAGAGGACCAACAACAGAGATGCGTGCAGCACTCAAAGGTCCAAAGGGGCAAAGTGATCGCAGTGAGTGGCTGGGGGAGTATTATTGCAGAGAAGATAAAGAAAAGCCCAAACGGCCCAGATTCTCCAAAGGCAAGAACACAGTGTTCATGTTGTGCTAAGGGTTACCGAAGCTTCCTTTCCCAGAAATATCTCCTGCATCAGCCTGACATGGTCCCGGGGCCCTAAACGCTACAGTGTAAGTTAATCCATTGGTTTAGGTATTATTTCAGAAAGTCTTCGAAAACAGAAGTATGTTTCTGCAGGAGGAAAAATATTTTAACCTTGCATTTTTCACACAGGGGTAATGTACAGACCAATTTTAAAGAAAATAAAATCTTATCAGACCCCTACCATATATCCATGGACCTCATTTTGAGTAATATTAACTTAAGAGTATAAAATCTGATTTTATTGCTATATCTTTCAGTTAGAAATTATTGCTGAAAAAAGAGGACTTTGTTCTTAGGAACTGGCAAAATACTTTTAAAAAGATTATTGTAATGAAAAGTTTAAAATATTTTATGCATCTAAAGATTTAGAAACCCTTGTTTAACCTATTTAATGACTTGTATTAAATTAATGCCTAGCTCCTAGCACACGGCTTGGCCCATAGCAGGTGTTCAATAAATTTGTTTAGAGTGAATGCATTCTATAATGATTAGAGGCAGAGGCTAGGTCAAGTTCACAGCATCAAACACTGCTGGGGCGGACAAGTGCAGGCCAGCACCCAACTGTGCTGCTGGGCGTGGGATTTAAGAAAGAATCACCAGACACCATCAAATAGGAGTCTGGTGAGCAATGAAGTCACCTAGGACTTACCCACGGGCTAACACTGTCCATGTGCACCATCAGGAAACTAGCTGATGAGGACTCACAGACCTTACTTGCCCCCACGGATGCCACTCTGTGCACACATACACTTAGTGTAGTACAGTTTTTTTTCTTTTTTTTACTTTTCTGTCACAGTACCTGGGAGGTGTCAAGAGAGGGTCAGAGGCAAGCCTGGTCCCATGGAAAAGGGGCAGGTTTTAGTCACCCAATTCTGGATCTTACCATTTACTGGGTCAGTGTCCTTGGGCATGTTCCTTTTTCCTTTTTTTCTTAAAACTTTTTTTTTAATGTTTATTTATTTTAGAGAGAGAGCGAGCATGAGTGGGGAGGGGCAGGGAGAGAGGGAGACACAGAATCTGAAGCAGGCTCCAGGCTCTGAGCTGTCAGCACAGAGCCCAATGCGGGACTCAAACCCATGAACTGTAAGATCATGACCTGAGCTTAAGTTGGACAATTAATCAACTGAGCCACCCAGGTGCCCCACATTTCTTAAATTCCAACTTAGAGTTTCCTCATTAGTAAAATGGAACTAACAGCTGTGTCACAGGATGTTGGAAGGCGTAAACCTAAGAATGTATGTAAAAGCCCCCAAAACAACCTTGGTGGTTAATAGTAAAGCTAGTAACCTAACAGTGACAGGAGAACAGAGCCTGTTTTCCAGGGTCATGAAGAAAGGAAAAATTCAGTATGTGAATGCCTAAGGCCAGGCATAAACACTGCAGTCTTTGGGCAGGGCTGGGAACAGAATGGAGGTGAGGAAAGGAAGAGGGAGAGCTCCTTCTCCAGGAAGGTGTGTTTACTCTGTGGCTGAGTGAAAACAAAGAGGAGGCAGATTTACCACATGTTTGTGTCAGGTGCCAGGTAGAACTTAAAAAGTCATTCCATTGGCTCAGACCAATGAGAAGATCCTCTTTTGACAAATCCAAAAACCCCAACAGAAGACATGTCAATGAGCTGAAAGTGACTTGGCAAAAGAAAAGAGAGAAATGGTAGATACAAAGCATTTGTGCCCCCAGTAAAGTGGCCCAACAGTGAGGCGAGGAGGTGGTAAGCTGAGAGACTCCAGCATCTGAGAGAACCTTCGGTTTGCCTTTGGAGACACTTCCTTCATCCATCATTAAAGATTCACTGAAGTGGGGATAGGGCCATTCTCAGGACATCCACCACCTTCCAATCTTGTAGGTAAGACCAGTTCTTTCCAAACTTCATTTCAGAATATGGTAAAACAAGAACCAGAATAAAATAAAATCTGGATACACTACAACGATAGCCACATTATTACAAGTCTCCATGCAGATAGGAGTCTGGAAAAGCAAAATATAGTTGATATGTATTGGATGGTAGAATTTTCCCTTTGAAAGATTATTTTTTAATTGTTATTTTATTAACACAATATGCAAAAGCTGGGAAGGGAAACAAGATCAAGTCAGGAGCAGCCCAATGTTGTCCATCCCACAGCAGAAGAATGTGAACTGAGACCACTATTGACATCATACACTACATCACGCCAACTTCTGACCCACTCAGCAGTATAACAGGAAGCCGCAGCCCACCAAGTCCAGAGTTTAGCAGATTGAAAGGCTGAAGGCTACATTTTTTTTAAAAAGTTTATTTATTTTGAGAGAGAAAGAGTGTGTGCTTTCGTGCGCATGGGAGGGGCAGAGAGAGGGGGAGAGAGTATCCCAAGCAAGCTCCGCACTGCCAGTGTGAAACCCAATGTGGGGCTCCATCTCACAAACAGCGAGATCACGACCTGAGCCATAATCAAGAGTTGGATGCTTAACTGACTGCACTACCCGCCCCAACCCAACTTAAACCTTAAAACAGACTTCAGACATATCTGATCTACTCCACTGGAAGGTCACCTACACCCATTAGAATTCATTAACCACATACTTCAGTTTTATACAAACTGCAGTCAATACTGGACTAGACAGTAATTTGGGTATAGGATGATCTCAAGAATGACTCTTGGAATATACAGTCTTCATCAGTACGTGACTCAACCAAGGCCTACACAAATAACCCCACAGATGCCCACAGGGGTAAGTCTCAAGGTCCCTCCTGGTCAAAGCATATAAATTCAAGTTCATTTGTCTTTGCTTCCTTCTGGAAAACCCTCTCCACTGCCACCTCCCACCCCGGCACCTTGTTTACACCCCTGTTTCCATACCGTTTCAATTCAATTCAGTGCCACAGTATTACATTTATTTATGTCCCTGTCTCCTTGCCAGACTGTGAGCTCCTTGTGAGAAGAAACCAGATCTTCATTACCAGTGTGCACCCCAACTCAAGCACAGTGCCTGGCACAGAGCAGATGCTCCATCTGCTGTTTTCCTTGGGGCATCTTGGTTCAAACTGGTTATCCCGGCATCATTATGAATGCCGCCTTTCGCTCACAGAAGTGTACTTGCATGTCTGACAAATCCTACAACCACCCTGTTAAGAGACAGTAGATGAATGTTGGCTGTTGGTTTTTTTTTTTTTTAAGCTTATTTATTTTGAGAGAGAGAGAGAGAGAGAGCACGAGCAGCGTAGGGGCAGAGAGAGAGAGGCAGAGAGAGAATCCCAAGCAGGCTCCATGCTGTCAGCAGGGAGCCCAATGTGGGGCCTGAACTCATGAACTGTGAGATCATGACCTGAGCTGAAATCAAGAGCTGGTCACTAAACCAACTGAGCCACTCATAAAAACCACCCCGGCTCTTGGTTTTTATGGAGTTAGTTTGTTCATTTTTTAAGTCATTTCCCCATTATCTGCTGCAGTTACTGTAGGTAGATAGGCAGGTAGGTTGGTGGTTGGGTAGATAAATAGACTGACTGAGAAGCAGGTAATCCAGAAATTAGTGTGTTAAGAATTAGAAAGCATGCTGGGTAACTTTGATTTGTTACAGCAGATTTCCCTTCTAATTATCTAGTCAATCCTTTGATGACAGTAAAGGGACTTTGCTTTCTCTGAACATCCTGGCACGATGTAGATGCTGGATGAGGCCAGTAATGGCTAGAAGTGTTGGGGGCAGTGGAGAAAGCCACACTGATATTAAATCCACACCAGGACTACTGAAAACCAATGTTGTTGGCAAGCATTCGCCGTTCCAACCCAGATGTCACTGCTCCGTGGCTCAGAATTCTGCCCATGAAACCACTCTCTCTCTAAGCTGCCCGTAAGAAATGGAAAATCCCCCAGCTCTTCTTATAGTCCTCAAGGATGGAGGAGTGGTAGGAACCAGAGAAGGTGAGGATGGTGCTGGCACCAATTAACAGACTTGGTGTTTAAGGTTCTGGTTTATGCAGCAGCAAGGGGCGTGTTAATACGGTTGCCAGAAGCACTGATAAAATCAGGATTATCCAAGTGTATGCCATTTATCTTGGGGTCTGGCCTTTTTACAGCACATTAAGGATAGGAAACTAGAACCACAAGTCTCCTCGGGTCCTTTCCCACTTGTAATTGTCACAGACAGAGCCACATAAAGGGGGCCAGAGGGAGGGGAGGACTTCACCTGTCTGGCCCATTTCCTCTGGTTCCAGAGAAACTCCTCCTTGGATTTAAGGGCCCAGAGGGCTTCCTCAAATCCCGCTGCTTGTTACGCCTGTTTGATTTTAAAGGAGAAGATTAAATACACAGCCCACAGCCAAGATTCCAGATGTTCAGCAAGCCTTCCTTTTGTGGTTAGGGTCCCCTGCTAAGTCATACTTCTAATTAACATCTGGGCTCTGAGGGGCTGTTAGAGATGGGAATCAAGGCAGAGGGGCCCAGGCCCTAGTCCCAGCTCTGCTGTTTTACTGGTCAACGAACCCATCCTTTGGCTTCTCTGGGTCCTGGTTTCTTCATTTTCCCTATTGGGAATAGGCTACCTACCAAAAACCTCCACCCCTCTCAAGCAGCCTATGGATGTCAAAGGGGATTAACTCAGGAGTTCTTACAGAAAAAGCATAAAAGCCCCCTGGAACTGCACTACCCAACGATACCCACTCATCACATGTGGCTATTTAAACTTACGTTAGTTAAAATTAAAAATTCAATTCTTCAGTCACACATTTCAAGGGTTCAATAGCCACATGTGGCTACTGGCTATCATACTGGCCGCCAAAGATAGAGAACACTGCCATCATCGAGAAAATTCTATTGGACACCACTGCTCTATAGCCTTTTTTGGATTTCTCAAAAAAACAAAAAACCCAAAAAACCAAAACAACAATAAAACACAAAAACAAAACAAAACAAAAAACAGAAAAGAACATCCCAGCCCTGTCAAATACTCAGGAAGGCAATGGTCCACGTGTATTTTAACGCCTACAAAGAGAGAAGCCCTTTGTGTTGACACAGTAGGGCCACAACTAGGCTCTCTCCCAAAGAAAGCAGCAGAGTTTTTGTTCCCAACACATAAAACAGGCACAGGCCAATGGGGGACAGTTGTCCCACAGCTCCCCTGCCTGTTATACTCAGATCACTCCTTCAGACCTAATCAATTATTTACACAGTCCTACTTTCAAGAAAGTGCATTTTCAAACATTCTCTCAATAGAAGTGTTAGGTTTGTGCAAATCCAGGGACCAGGGAGACCCAGTCACTTTCACTGCTTCCCACCTGACAGGACTGTCCTTACAGCGCCCTCAAATGGCCAACTCCAGCTATTTAACAACACCAATGGACACAATCCTCCCCAGGGCTAAGTGTTAAAAGCATTCCTAAAGAAAATGGCCTGAAACAGAAGCTCCTCCCCTCCGATCTGTTTTTCACTGGCCAAGGATTTATTGGCTCTTGCAGTAAATTAATCAATTGCCAAGGGAAAGTAATACCATGGCTCCAATGTAAATACTTGTTGGTAACAATCCTTCAGTGTGACACTTCAGATTTCAAGTGGCTGGGTGGCCTTCCAAATGCCTCATTAAAGGCAACTTTATAGCATTAAGAGGAAAAGGCTCTGGGATTTTCTGTACAAATGTATAAATCTTTCCAAAGAAAAACAATAGAACAATTCACAAAATGTATGTGATTGGGGGAAATGGGGAGGAGAAGCAAGCAAACAGAGGAAGGAGAAACTGAGAAGCAGAGAGAGGCTGGTCTAGAGATTTTCCTGGTTCCATGCATTGGGGTATCTTGATGCTAGACACCTCTGTTCTGCCCAACATTTGTTTACCCATCATCCAATGGGACTGCTCTCCCAAATGGTGGGGTCCTAGGCCTTGTGTGTGTGAGTGTGTGTATGTGTGTGTGTGTGTGTGTGATCCCAGACTGATGGTATCTCTGTTCATCTTCCTATCCTTCAGAGTATTTACCATAAAGATTTCCAAATAGCAGTCAATTAAAATCAGTTAAGCTATTGACTTCTCTCAGTGAATGATTTAGTGTTAAGAAAATCTATATAATCAACAGTTGGTTGTTACTACACTGAGTGCCAATTATTATAGAAATGCTTGGAGAAATACCCCCAACCCCTAAAATAATTTAACATGCCTTGGAGAGTATAAACCAGCGAGTTAGCAGTTAACAGAAGACCACTACCTCAAAAAACCTAATATTTGGTCTTGAGCAACCCAACCCTATTTTCTTGTTTAGGAACAGTCCATGGGCATCAGCTGCTCCTTCAAAATCCCAGTACTCTAAATGGACCGAAACGGCGGCACCCCTGGAACCCAGGCTTGGAAAATAGAGCTGTTTCCCTCTGATGTGGCCCCAAACGGCAGCCTGTGTTTGAGGTTAACCCCACTTTCACTGCCCTTAGCTAAGCAGCCTTTCAGAGCTCTGTGTGGCCTCCAGTAGGCCAATCTATTTTATTTTTCCTTTAGAAAAAGCTTTAAAAAAAAAAAACCTAAGAAAACTGATGGTTGAAACCAAAGAGAAGAGAAAGTTCTGAAATAAGAGTGTGTGCACATGCAACCCTCTGCATTTGTGCTGGTGGTGATCTCAACTTTGTCTTCCTAATTGACAGTTCTCTGGGTAGCTATGCTCAATTTTCAAAGATTCCTATGGAAAATTAGTCCCATTGTTCCACAAGAACAACAGGCAACTGATGATAAGTACAGCAAGATAAGGCAAGCAGACTCCCGGATCTCAGGCGTGGTACTTTTCTGCTGTTAAAACAGTTCCTATCGGAAGAGCTGCCATCTCAATAGCATCCTCGATCCTCAGGTCGGCCTCTAAACCTCAAAAAGCATAATGAAACAGAATACAGTGTGTGGATGAGTGAAAACTCGCAAACTCATAATATGATCCCCTCCACTAACACCTGAAGTCCCTCTTCTGAGAATCTCCAGGGCACCAAATTCACTCCGAGCATTTCCGAGGCAAGAGTCGTTTTCCTGATACAATTCTTACTCTAAGAATCTGTATCTGTGTTTTGGACTATTTAGCATGCTCTCTGCAACAGGCTTGTAGGATTTCTAGAACATATCAGAGTGGTCAATATACAGAAACCAAAAGAAACAATGAGTCCAGCTCCTATCAAAACTTTAGGAACTAGGCAGAGAGAGGCTATACTCATCCAAGAACTCATAAGCCTACAGCCTGGCACAAAGTCTCGCACCCAGTAGACATTCAACGACATTGACAGAATCTACTTGAAGCATTAGTCCTTCTGGGCCTGGTGTGTGGAGTCAATTGGTCCTAATGCAAGAACTGAATTCCACCCTGGGCACGAGGACCAGGGACGTGGCAAAGGACCCGAGACATGGCAGAGGGCCCATGCTCCATCTACAACATCCTTCACAGAAGCAGTTTCCTGCAGGGAGTTTGCTGGTCCTCTGCCAGCCCACAGTTCTCAGAAGGGTGAAAGGGCAAAGGGAGGAATTTCTTCAGCTGGCAAATCCTCAACGAGGGAGGAGGGAGGAAGGGAGTGGGGGCAACAGGCTCAGCAAGCTGGGAGGAAGAAGGAGGGGCAGGGAAGGAAGAGGCCCACGGGAGGCACAGCAACAACTTGGCAATGGCAGGGCAAACGAAACCAAACTTCTGAGCCGCTACCCGTCTCAGAGGTCATCTTGTACAGTGACAGGCTTTCAACAAATGTGTTAATTGCTTAAGGTCTGTATGGATACATTCTTTCTGCATTTTACCCAAATTATATAGATAAGCCTTAATTTCCTCTTTAATTCCACTCTCCTTCCCCCAAATAACCACTGTTTTCTGTTTTTCATCTAGACCTTCTGGATGCAGCATTTACATACTGTTATATTCATATAGGGCAAAAAACATATATTGCTTTACTTAATTGGCTACATATTGTACCTACCACTCTACACTGTGTTTTCTCTTCGTTTAATGATATGTTTTAGAGTTCATTCTATCTACACAAAGAGACCCACTTCCTTCTCTGAAACTGCCACACAGTTTTGCACGATGTGGACTGTGTTTTATTTAGTCACTCTTGTATGGATGTTTAATTTGCATTTTCCCCCATTTCAAACAGTTCTGGAGTGACTAGACATTCAGATGCAAGTATTTTGCTAGAATACAATTCTAGAGGTGAAAGCGATGGGTCACAGCTTATGTGTAATGTGACAGAACAGCTGCGGCTCACCCCCCCTCACAGTATGTCAGCACTCCTTTCCCTAACCTTCCCACACCTGATTCCATCATTCTCTTCATTTTTGCCTAAGCCTCACCTTAAACGGGACACGATCCAGAATGGATGGTAGACAGTATTAGAAACAAAGAAATCCCACTGCTTTCCATTGGAGAGATTAAGCATTTTGTCTCATGTTTATTGGCCATTTGCATTTTCTCTTCTGTGATTTGCCATTCCTCTGCCCATTTTTCTTTTGGGTCATTTACTTTCCCCTCGTAACTTACAGGTTTTTACATATTCTGACAATCTGTCTGTTATAGATGTTTTACACATTTCTCTCAGTCTTTTTAAAGTTTTGCTCCTGGAATTTTCCCACAAACAGGGTGGTTTCCTATGCACAACACAGCGATGTCCAAATTGTTCTTTTCAGTGATAAATTCCTTCCTCCCATCCAGGGGAACCCCCAGTAACAGACAACAGCCAAACTTCTCTGGTTGAGGATAAACCAGCCTCTGAAGGTCCTACCAACCCCCCCCCCCCAACTCCCAACTCTCATTTTGAGGGACTCCTCAGAGCTTCCAAGAGCAGAGGTTGAAATCACAGATTCAGTCCAATTCCCTCATGTAACAAATGAAGAAATGCAGGATAAGGCTGCTGGAGGGAGGAGTTCAAGGTCTCCTAACAGAAGTAAGACCAGAACTAAGCTCTACTCTGGTTCTAGGAACCCAGTACAGTCTTTAAAGTATAGAGTCTAGTTTCATTCCAATTTGACATGACAACAAAACACAGCTATTCAGCATTTGATTCGTGTACTTTTCTCCCATCAAAGAAAGTAACATGCTAATAAAATAAACAGTGAAATAAAATTTCACTCAAAAACTCAACTTAAAAAAGGGGCACCTGGGTGTCTCAGTCGGTTGAGCGTCCGACTTTGGCTCAGGTCATGATCTCGCGGTCCGTGAGTTCGAGCCCCGCGTCGAGCTCTGTGCTGACAGCTCAGAGCCTGGAGCCTGTTTCAGATTCTGTGTCTCCCTCTCTCTCTGACCCTCCCCCATTCATGCTCTGTCTCTGTCTGAAAAATAAATAAACGTTAAAAAAAAAAAAAAAAACTCAACTTAAAAAGACACTTATCATTGCTTTCCAGTTGTATACTACTGTGTCAACTTCCTGTTTCTTCCCACTAGAACATAAGCGAAATGAGAGCAAGGAATCCTATCTGTCCTTCTCTTCTGGATCTCTAAAACCCAGAACTAGGCCTGTCAAATTACAGGTCTCAAAAAAATGCTCACCTCCAAAACCATTCGCTATAGCTAAAAACAAGCAAAGAATGATCCAATCTGCTCTTGTAAGAAATTTCAACTGCACTTCTCAATGTAACCTCTTCTAGGACAGCCACCCATTAGCAGGTGGCCTAAAAAGTGAGATGTAAGAAGGACTACCAGGGTCATGAAAATCCAAATGGAATAATTGAAAGCAATACTGCTGAGAACCTACGACCACTCTCCTCCTCCTCCCTATTTATGGAATTCTTTAGGCTTCTGGTTGTTATGCCTGTTTTTAAGGACATCTAGAACTTCAAGGCCCCTTTCAAAAACCTCGTGGAGATGGAGTCAGCCATTCTAGTGTGGGGTCTTTCTCTCACCTGCTGTCCTAATTACTGACTTGAGATAATAACCTTGAGGAGGTTAAGCAATTATAGGACCCAAGTCTCAGGTTCCTCTTCTATAAAGTGGACACAGGAATAGGGCCTGCACCTCTTAGGTTTCCAGGTTTAGTGTTGATGAATGTATGTCGCTTAGCAATGCCACACACATGGAATCAATGGACTTTGTTTTCACCACGTATCAGGTCTGCAAAGCCATCAACTTGTAGGATGGGTTCTTGCACATCCAGAATGAGGGGAGAGAGTAGACTAAACACTCTCGAATATGAGGAAATGGGACGAGATAAGCCAGCTCATAATTATTAAAAATACGCTCCTGAGAGAATAACCCTAATTTATAGAGCAAGTCAAATCCAATCGTAATGGCAAATATTAGATGTGGGTCTTAAAACTCTTTGACCACACAGGGGCAGAGTGATGGAGAACCTTCAGTTAAATGTCAACTGGCTGATTAGAAATCCCAGTCCCAAACCATAGCCAGAAGGAAAAAAACCAAAACAGAACAAAGAAAACAAAACAAAACGAAACAAAAAAACAAAAAACCATAGCCAGAGGGCTACCTTTCTATCTCTGTGTCTGAGGTTATAGGAGCTCCTATTTACTTGACTTGGCTGTGGGGACACTTACATCCATCCCCCAGGCAATCACAAAGAATGTGTTCTGGCCCAGGCCCACCACTCCAGGGAACAATAACCATTTCATACATTGGTATTTAGCTACAGGGTTACGAAAGCCCTATAGCCAATCAAAATAGGGTTTCTGCAGATCAAGTTCTGATCTCTGCCAATGAGAATACTGGCTAAAGCTGCTGTGGAAAAGCAAAAAAGAAAAAACATTCTGTTCATAGAATTTCAAACATGTTTGCTTCCTACGCATTCATAAGCATGGTAACTAACACAGGATGAAATGCACTGTATAGGGGAATGTTGGACACAGGCAATTTGTGTGTTGCAAAATTTGGATGCATCCTAAAAGATGTAAATAATAATAGAACAATCTGTGTCATCAAATTGGCCAAAGCAGGACTAACCTCCATGGACTTTAGTACAAATCATAAATAAAAATGCCCACGTTACTCTGGTCTTTCAAAGTCAGGTGTTGCTAGAGAAAGCGTGAGTGGTCTCAGAAGCCCACCTTTGGTGGAGTCAACGTCAGATCCAGGGATTGAATCACACCCAGATCAGCTTGGTCACTGAAAGCACCCTTCTTTTCATCTCAGAAAAGAATCAAGATTTACTGTATTTAACAAAGATGCTGAAGATAAAGCAAAGTGCTATGCAGAAAAACATTTAAAATCTGCTTTGAGAAGAAAGAAAATCCCGGATCCTCGCAGATCTCTGAAGCTCTGAATGTTGGAGAGGCTGGAAGAGAAGGAGCCAACAAATAAAATGCAAGCATGAAAAAGCAACCAGGTTTGCCTCTTGCTAAAATTGATCTGGTGATTCCTCACGCTGCGTACTCTTCTATCCCCCGCTAAGAAGAGACTTAGAAGAAAGCTCTCAGAATGACTACAGATGCTCTCAACTCCAGCCTTTGCGCTCTAAAACAGAGCGCATGACAACTTGCTGGTCATACTTGAGGAGAAATGTCAATTCTTTTTTTTTTTTTTTTTTTTTTATTAAAAATTTTTTTTTCAACGTTTATTTATTTTTGGGACAGAGAGAGACAGAGCATGAACGGGGGAGGGGCAGAGAGAGAGGGAGACACAGAATCGGAAACAGGCTCCAGGCTCTGAGCCATCAGCCCAGAGCCTGATGCGGGGCTCGAACTCACGGACCGCGAGATCGTGACCTGGCTGAAGTCGGACGCTTAACTGACTGCGCCACCCAGGCGCCCCAAATGTCAATTCTTAATACCTATCTGAGCACTCCAGCACCAACAGGACTTAGAATATAAAAAAATGGCTGGCCACCCCCAGCGGAATAATCATGTCAATGTCATAGTCCAAGTAGTACCTTCAGTACTGTGATGAAGTGTCCACCTTCATCACCACACAGGGCCACGTTTCTACAGTGGGCAGGCAGCGACAGCAGGGTATACAATAGCAGATATTTAAGACACCGGGTTAGCTATTTTCCACCAAATTTCAAAATAAGCGGAGGCCCTTCAATCACTAGGGGCCCAGAAACCTTACAGCAAGCAATGCCACTCAGGGTTTCCAGACTGTCTTGTGTTCTTCTGAGGGTCAGATAAAGAGAACAGTGCTTTAGACCAAAATTCTAGGAAGTCAAGATGGGTGATGGGGACACTGAGAAGGAAAGGAGCTATCGTGTGGGAACAAGAAAAAAGGCCAGTGTGGGAGGCATGGGCCAGATAGCACTTCCAGTGAATAGAGGAGGGGCCCAGAGACCTGCATTATGATACTAGGCACGGTCTTACCAGAAGTGATAGGATTACAGTAAACACAGCAAAGTGTTTTAAAGCAAGTTATAAAGGAGAAAAGGTCAACATTCTGATAAAGCACTACTAAGTCTAAACTAACACCAATCCTATGCTACACATCTGAAAGATTTCGAAATACCTGAAGATAAAAAATTCAGTAAGGGTATCTCATAATAATAGTTAACGTTTATTAAAAACTTCAACTAGGCCAGGTATTTGCAATAACTCATTAGTGCCTCAGGATCCACCACGAATAGATAATACTGTTACCTCCAATTTAAAGAAATCTGAGGCACAGCTTCCAACATCATCTGGATGTGATAATGCAAGAAACTGGGCAGTCTGGCATGAGAACTCAACAGTCTGAAAAGTTGCACTTACATTAAATGTTGTAAGAATTGAATTTGAGGCCATAGCTGGTCACCACTCAAAACTGGTGGCCCACTCTATGTTTTCACCTTTATGTCCCTTGACATACAGCCCGAATTCAGAGTCAAGGTCCTTTGTATTCACTATGCTCAGGGGTGGACAATGTAATTATGAAATTTATTATTCAGAATGGTAGTGAAGACCTGTAATCAGTTTTTTATCTTTAATTATCAAGGCCAATCTCCAAACAGTTAGAATAGGAAATGCTGCAACATTGGTAACAAAAATCCAAATTCAAAGATCCATAGCATTCCTTTATACCAGCAGTATCGAGAATATAAGAAGAAAAAAAATCAGCTTCCATACTAATACAAACTAGAAAGAAATATAAATCTGAAAGCAACTAATGTTGCTTTGTAAGGAATTATAAAACTTTATTGAAGGATATAAAAGATGATTTGGATTAATGGATAAACCTGGTCTACAGAGAAAGACAACATTTTAAAGATGTGTTTCCCAATTAATAATTTCAGCAAAAGATGTCAACAAGAGTTTTTAGGAAACTTGAAAAATATTTTATTATTTATATGGGAGAGTACAGAACTGAGAATAACTATGACAATTCTGAAAAAGTACAAAGAGGGTGGATTACCCGAAAACACATTAGAAATTAAAACAATGTATATCGACTTAGGTAGGAATAGACAAAGTATCAGAACGGAAGACAGAGGCTGACACTGACCTACCTATAGTTATTTTTAGGGACAATATATGTGGGGTGAGAGCACTAATCACTGCTAGATTTGCAATCCATTTGAAATTTATTTTTAATCCATCTTAAATCTCTTTCTCCTTAGACTGAGGTAAAGATCGAATTTTACATTTTCCACCTGAAAGTGTAAAAACAATACCCACCTAAATATGAAAAATTACTGAATGAAAAACACAGGAGAGGTAGAGTATGTTCTTAAAACAGAAAAGGCAGTTAAAATGAATGGTTCTATTACCGTGGCCAGATCTCAAAAAAATATAAAAAGTAGAAAAAGCAAGATGTAACAGGACGCCATTTATGTCAATTAAAATACACGTTGGGGCTCTGAGTGGCTCACTCGGTTAAGTGGCCAACTTCAGCTCAGGTCATGATCTCGCGGTCCGTGAGTTCAAGCCCCGCATTGGGCTCTGTGCTGACAGCTCAGAGCCTGGAGCCTGCTTCTGTTTCTGTGTCTCCCTCTCTCTCTGACCCTCCCCCGTTCATGCTCTGTCTCTCTCTGCCTTTCAAAAATGAATAAATGTTAAAAAAAAAATTAAAAAAATACACGTTAAGGGGCACATAGGGGCTTACTCGGTTGAGTGTCCAATTGTTGATTTTGGCTCAGGTCATGATCCGACCATCCGTGAGACTGGACTGAGCTGTGCCAGGCTCGGTGCTGACAGCGGGAAGCCTGCTCGGGATTCTCTCTCTCCCCTTTTCTCTCTCAAAATAAATGATTTTTTTTTTTTTAAACCACACACATTAAGATGCATATGTGTAAATTAGAGCACTTGAATATCTAAAACTTAGGCTCGAAGGATATGTATTAAACTGGAAGAAAATATGGGGAAAGGCTACAGGAACTTTACTTATGACTTTTGGCTTTGTTTAAACAAAGCCCTTAAAGCAAATATGGAAAAATACTAATAGCTGTTAAATCTGAGTGGCAGGAATATGGATGGATGTTTGCTAGATTATTTTTTGCATGTTCTATATCTTTTATGTTTTTTTAAGAAAGGATTCTCAAAACTCAAATGTTAAATTTAGATTTTCTTCATAAACTTCCCTATCAACCCACAGACTATTTTCTTGATTATCTATAATCTTATTCTTAACTTCAAAATACAGTACATAAATAGGGGAGACATAAATGCAGTTATCGATCCCAACTGTGATATTAATTTGTGTGTCAACTTGGCTAAACTATGGTACCCAGATGTTTGGTCAAACACCAGTCTAGATGATGCTGTGAAGGTATTTTTTATATGTGATCAACATTTCAATCAGTAAACTTTTTTCATGAAACAGATTACTCTCCATAAGGAGGGTGGGCCTCATCCAATTGAGGTTTCCCAAAGGAGAAAGGATTATTCTCAAGATTGCAACATAGAAACCCTGCCTGAATTTCCAGCATGCTGGCTTGCCCTACAGATTTCAAACTTGCCAGCCCCTACAATCTCATAAGCCAATTTCTTAAAATAACACCCCCCCCCCCCATACACATATATCTCTCCTTCCCATTCTGTTTCTCTGGAGAACCTTGACTAATACCCAACATTGCAAGTTTGGGGGCAACCTTGCTTTTTCAGCAACTGAAATGGTCCCCAATTTCTGTAACATTTTTTAAAGGGGAGAAAAGCATGCTTTGGGGGAGGGATGGAACTATGATAACACCAGTTAACAGCAACATATTGAAATTAAATACATCTTGTGTTTACTTTCCAGGAAAATGTATCTCAAGAGAAGACAAAGTTCTTTGTAAGGTGGCTTCTTGTTGGAAATGTTTTTTCTGAGTGGAAATTTCCCTATTGGCCTGTGATTGCTTGTTGGCCTGAGGCTCTGTGGAGAGGACCCACATCCATACTCTCATGTGGTGGATGAAAAAGGGCCAGAGGAGTGAGGTCTGTTCTTCTTGTGCCTGTGATTTTTCCTGAGGGGAACTCTCCTTGTTTGTTTCACCAAAACCACAAGTTGACAGGCTGCCCAAGACTGTGCTCTATAGACTACTTCTCCACGGACGGGCTCTCAGCTCTGCTCACAAGGTCATCTATAGTGTTAAGTGCCCTAGCTTTCTACAAAAGTCCACACTCCTCTTCATCTGCTCAATGCACCTCCAAATGCCACATGTCTAGACAGAAGGAACCTTAAGTAGAAGTTATACCCCTTTCCCAGTTTAGATCCCTTACTGATTTTAAAGAAGATACTAAAATTTGAGCCATTTTAATATTCTGCATTTCTGTTCACTTTATTTTATGTTGGTTTGGCATTTGCAAACCAAGAGAGTTCAAGTAAAAACAAGAATAAAGTTATGGAGGGGCGTCTGGGTGGCATAGTCAGTTAAGTGACTGACTCCTGATGTGGACTCAGGTCACAATCTCACGGTGAGTTCGAGCCCTACGTCGGGCTCTCTGTTGACAGCTTGGAGTCTGCTTGGGATTCTCTCTCCCCCCTTTATCTCTGCCCCTCCCCTGCTCATGTTCTGTCTCTCTCAAAATAAATGAACTTAAAAAAAATCAAGTTATTGAAACAATGATTCAAGAGGACAAAACAATATATTACAAATATACTTCTTGACATCAGTTAGCATTTCCTATAGAGTTACAGGTGAGCAAGACATCTCAGCTAAATAAGGTGACTCAAACATAAGTGATCCCCTACTGTCCCAATCAGAAGACAGCTTAAAAAAATGGGGGGGGGGGATTTGTTAGATAAATGTAAGTGACGTAAATGAAAAAAATCTCTATCATTAGATGTAAACATTCCAAGATATTAAAAATGTAACATTTAAAATATTTACCTTAAGCTATTTAATGATGTGTAATGCACATAATTGTATATGCATAAATATATATGTAAATATTACATAATCATACAAGTCAGTGCTAATTTAGAAATATTTCTGGTTTCCTTACACTTTAGAAAAACATTTATTCAGTCTTCAGTGGCACTGGCACTTTTACACCTTCCTATGAGCATGGCTACATTTTGAGTCTCTTCTACTATCCCCTTCGTGTGATGTGATCTGGAGAAGGTTCTTAACTTGTTCCATTTTTAAATGATCTTTAAAAGTCTTGTTTACAAAGAAATCCAACACTTGTTATTGTGAGGTCAGATGCCCAAAAATATTACTAGATTTTTTTAAACTTTTTTTTTTTTTAAATATGACTTCCTCTGTTGACCTGTATAAGCATCTAAATGACAAAGGTCATTTCAGGCTGTGTGTTCCAACAATATTTTGATGTTCAAAATAAAATAACTGTGAGATCTCCCCATAGCATGAGACAGTTTGTGGGCTTAAATTTAAGGTAGCTCCCTCATTTCTGATCATAACTCTTTGAGGGGCGAAGGAACCATGTCTTCCATTTGGGCATATGAGGCAAATCGTGTAACTTCATTTTCCGTATTTCCTCACATCTGCCTTTGCTCCTCAGCAGCCAGCCATGGCAACACAGTACAGAATCCTAAGTGGACTTTCTCAGGGCAGAACTGGGGGATTCCAGGGTAATCCAAAATGCTAGGTCTAGAGGATCCAGAATCAGGTGCCTATCCCACAGGCAGATGGGCGCTGACACACAAGCAAGCCTGGGAGGGCTATGCTTTCTGTCTTTTCTTTCTTCTTTTAAAAATGGTTTTTTTAAAAGTTGTGATAATTTTCAGGGTGACAGGAGACTAGCTACAATGGGGAGACTCCTGGGCAGCTGTGTGGTCCTGAGTCCCCTCAGATCCCATCACTGCCCTCCAAAGGGGGTGAGACCCGCCCTCTCTCTGTCCTCAGATGCTCCAGCAGCAAGACTCTGAGCTCAGTTCTAGCACTGCTAAAGGGCCTTACCAAAGGCAAAGAAAGCCAGAGATGGCTATATGTAAGCAAAGGGGAGAACTTTCTGGACCACTCTAGAGAAGGGCCTGAATACCCTCGAGAGCTTCACTGAGCCCCTGCCTAGGACCTATTTCAGTGACCAAAGCGGAAAAGAACAATGGACAACATTTCAAGCTGTAAAGATGCTAACTGCGGCCCTTAAATTTCAGTTGGAGGGATGGGAGGAGGAGAAAAGAGGATAATGATGACGAATATACACAACAGTGTGATTATTGTGAGTATAAGAAATAATATTCAGTCTTTGTTCCCTGTTCCTGGCACAGAGCTTCTAAAACCCTTGTAATTCCTTATATAAGAGCCCCAGGGGCATTTTTCCTCAGAGTATTTAGTTCCTGAAATAGCTCCAGAGCAATAAAGGTGAACTAGGTGTCTTTTGTTATTCATAACAAGCCTCTTTCAATCACATCTGAGTTTAGGATAATGTGGTGACTTCTGGGGGGGGGGGGGGGGCTGGTTGCCAGGGGACCCAGACTCAGATTAGAGGGTAGGGACCTTCAATCCCACCTCTCCTCCAGGGAGGGGAGAGGGGCTGGAGATTTTCAACCACCAACGATTTAATCAAGCATGTCTACGTAACAAAGCCTCCACAAAAAAACAAGAGGATGGGGTTCAGAGAGCTTCTGAGCCCCTTCCCCCATGTATCTTCCATCTGACTGCTCCTGGGTTTTATCCTTTTGTAATAAGCCAGTAATCTAATCGTAAACTGTTTCCCTGAGTTTTGTGAGCTGCTCTAGCAAATTCATCAAACCCAATTAATTAACACTAATGACTAACGGGAGGGGTCATGGGAACCTATTTATAGCCAGCTGGTCAGACTTTGGACCCTCAGTTGGCATCTGGACTATTGTGGGGAGGGGAGGGGTACGATCTCGTGGGACTGAGCCCTTAAAATGTGGGGTCTGACACTCTCTCCAGGTAGACAGTGTCTGAACTCAGTTGAATTGGAGGACACCCAGCTAGGGTCCCAGAATTGTTTGGTTTGAGGAAACCTTTATACACACACACACACACACACACACACACACACACATTTGGTGACCAGAAGTGAAGTAGTATTCAGAGAGTATTGTGTGTAACATCAATGAAAACAATAAATAGAGTTTTTCTTTACAACAGGGACAGTGAGTCATGAAAGAGAGGAAAACCTGAGCGGTAGGAACTGAGGAAGTGTTGCTGGAATTTGGCTGGATTCAGAAAGCTACCTCCAGGGCAGCTGACCAAGTCTACATCCTGGCCGTAGACTTGAGTGGGTTATATCCTCAAGTAACACACAGACCGCACACTTTTGGAAGCTTGACAGTTATAACACGAGAGATGGGGGATTTGTCTTGTTCTCCTTGGGATTTTCTCCATTAAGAAAATGGACCTTTCACCTAGGCCTCATTTGAGGACTAAGGAAACGGCTCAGGGAAGTTAACAGCTGACAGACAACAAAGCATGCTCAGAAAACAGGAGCCGCAAAACCCAGCTCCAGGGGCCCAGGAGCTCAATTTCATTAAAGGGTTATGTGCCCGACACAGTGATGAACACTCTACGTGCAATACCTCAGCGGTCACCACTGACTAGAGGGAGTGGCACACCTTGTTCCCACTTTACAGTTGAGAAAACCAACGCAGAGAAGCTAGTTAACTCTCCCCAGCGTCACTCAGCGCAAAAGTGGGCCAGCTGGGTTTGGAACGTCACTACGTCACTGACAAGGTTTATTTGGGGAGACAGAGTTAAAAATGTGATAGATCACTTTATACTAGCTACATAATTCTGAATAGGTCACAGCCCTACTGAGCCTTAGTTTCCAAATCTGCAAAATGGACTTAACACTTACCTGGGTGTGAGATTCTTTAGTTAAAGCCTGGCTAATAGCAGGACTCGGTAAAGACACTGTCCTGCCTTTTCCTCCCTTAATCTTGAACCAAGGCTTACAGGTGAAGGCAAACAACTTATCAGCTTCACACACCCATCTTCCCCACCTCCCCGCTGACCTGCATATGTGAAAGAAGGTAAGGTAGGGAGGACGGGACATTAATTATATTCATCTTATCACACACGGGTGATGCCAATCTTGGCCAATCTGCTTTGTTTCTGTTAAGGCTTTTTCTTGTCCATTCTAAACCAGCTTTAAGGTGAGTATAACAGAGCCAAAGTTTTTGATTTTGTAGGAATACCTGTACTCTGGTCCTTGTATTAAGTGGACTCATAAAGGGCCATCATCACAGGAACAGAGCCAAATAGCAAACCACAGAATGGTTCTGTGAGCAGCCGGGGCCTTACAGATCGCATCTTCTACAGATGAGGCCTGCGACTCTGGCTCTGGGGGCTGCCGAGCACATAACTCACTCCCAACCCAATCCCAACACCTCATACACTCACATAAAACGTTGCTCCAGAGTTTACAGTTGGTGAAGGGAGATATCCAAGAGTGGTGATGGGTTGGTCCAAATATTCCCCCAGCTGTCTACACGTGGGGCTGATGTTGGAGCCTGGGTTAGAATTCTCTGTCTGCATCCTATTAGGGCCTTTCTATGAAGCCCAGAGCATGACTATCTGGTTTGCATTTTTCATACAGAGGGAAGCAATAAGGGGCAGCAGAGAGGCTTTCTAAAGGACACCTTGTAGAGGTTCATTTCACCAGAAAGCACCCAGGAGATGAGCAGGCAGTGTGACAGGAGGGAGATGGGGAAGGGAGCGGATGCTGGGAGGTGGGGCACCAAGTTCCAGTCATCCATACGACTTACTATCTGTGCTCCAGAACAAGGCACAGACCAACTCAGCCTGAGCTGCACCTTAGAATGATAAATCCAGGTTAGGAAAGCTCTGATTCCTTCTAGCTTGGAAATTCTATTTCAGTTCCTAATGAAACCCCTTTATGACTCTTCATGAACTCTGAGGAGACCATATGAAGGCATGCCTAGCATAATGTGTTGCCTATAAACCGGCACGTGGCATTTTTGTTTACTGCATAAACGAATGAACCAAAGCTGGTAAGGATACAAAGGTTAAAACAATCAATGGTCACAGATACACTCACATACATACCACATACGTACACGTACTCCTATGTTCCTGTACTTCGAGTTGCCAATTGTTTGTGACCTCTGTATGTAAAAAGCGTACTAGGCGTTGCAGGAAGAAAGAGGAATAATTCACCCCCCTGCCTCACTCCCCAGGACTAGTAATCAAACAGAAAAGACAAAACAGACACAAGGGTGAAAGGGCAACTCTCGGACAGGACAATTCAAATTCAGACACACTCATGTAAATGTAACTGGCATTTTAGAGCCTGAGAGGACAAGATTGTGTAGGAGAAAGAGAGGACCATACACATCATGAGGTCACCCAGCAGGAATGAGAAAGCTCACTCAAAAGGGTTGAACAAGAGAGAATTTTATGTAGGGACTATTTAGAGAGATGTGGGCAGGATGAAGCACCCGGGGGCCAGCAATGAACAAGCTGGGAAACCGTTATCACCTTTAGGTCTGAAGGGCAAACGGGAGGAAGCAGTGCAAACCGGAGCCTTGAAAGTGAGCTGCCCATCAAGAGCTGGAACAAATTAGCCATCATCAGAACCTTTGCAAGGCTGAGGGCTCTGTGACAAGGGGGATAAATACCCCAACACTGTCTCCTCCGGCCTTCTGATCCCCCGCCCGTGCCTCCCATTGGCTGAAGCCAACCAGACACAAGACAAGGGAGTCCAGATGTTGTCATTTATAGCACTAAACCTCTTGGTGCACAGGAAGGCAGATGACGAATTGGAGGTAAGGGGTGCACAACATGTGTGTGCACACACTTCTAAATTATACACACATGTATATACATTTGAAATATATTTGGAACAAGTGTATCTTTGACGTTTCAAAAAAATGACTTGTACAAAAAGGTTTCACCATAAGATTAATCTAAACATCAAGGTCATCTGAGGTGTACCTCAGATATAATTATATACAAATTATATACCTCAGATACAATTTATATAAACAAACTTCTTCAACTGCAAATAGCTTGTACATAATGCTCATATTGTTTGACACACGGTGTATTTGTTTACATAGGGCCTAACAAGTGAAACTGTTAAGAAGATAGCCCATTAACCAGACAAAACTGTCTCATACGTTTTCCTTAATCTTCTATCCCTACCAGCACAATTTTCAAAGATAAAAAAACAAACTCCAAAGTTTGCACACACATTTTTCCATTTATATTTTCTATCAGTTGGCAATTAAAACAAGAATCCCAGAGGTCAGCCAAAAGTCTTAAATAACAAATGAAGGAGTCAGATATATTATCTCAGGACTCAAAAGTGCAAAATGACGTGTTATGAGAAACCACCTGGAAAACAGCACTTGGCAGGCGACATTTCAGGGATCCGCATTTCTTATAGCAATTCCCTGCCAACTAACATTTAACTTCTAACAGGGACCTTCAGAAAAGGTTCCAGAAGTATGAAAGCCTCTGTAACACCATTTACTATTATGCGCAGTTCTGTTGATGGCAATGGGAATCTGGAACAAGATGAGGATTAGGATCGTTCCTAAGGGTGGCAGAAGATGGGAAAAGTAATGTGTGAGGGAGGGAGGAGAGTTAAAAAAAAAAAAAAAAAAATGTCTCCTGGTCATCTCCCAATTAGTGACCACATACCTGGGATTTCTCAGGACAGTCCCAATCTCAGATATTCTAGCCCATGTTACTACTATGTCTAACCCTGGGGAAATAGTTATACAAATTATGGTCCTTTGACTCGATGGGCAAATACACTGCCATTAAAATTAATGAGTCTGTATGACATGAAAAATCCTGGTGTTTATTCATTCATGGTAATGTCTGAATCCCTATTGCACACTACAGATGGTGAAAGGGTGTTCGGGCTATAATGATGAATTATACATTGCACAAAGCATACATGTTATATAGCACAGGATGGCCTCCAGTACCAGACTGCCAACATTTGAATCTCTCTGCTTCAGCACCGAAAAGCTGGACAACCTTGAACAATCTCCCTAACTAAGGGGTGCCTCAAGTGATCTCTGTTGTAAACAGGATAATAATGGCATCTTCTTCATAAGATCATTTTTGAGGATTAGGTTACCGCATACCTATAAAGTTTATTATAGTGCCAGGCAAGTAGTAAGTGTTCAATGAATCTTATCTGTATTACAATATGAAGTTCATCCTTACAGTCTTCGTTTAGTAAAAGATACAAACAGGACAATGATGGTATAATGCTAAGTCCAATCAGGGGCTTCTCTTAGGCTAACATCACACTGGGAATGGAAGACATTAGGAGGGCTTCCTACTCTTAAAATAGAGACAGTGTGCCATTGCCACTTGAGTCAGATTGGGGAAAACAGGTACTGTCTACCTTCTCCTGCATTCAGTCCTCCTGACAACACTGAGCACTTTCAGAATTTATTTCTTCTCCAAAGCTTCCCAAAGTCTGGGATTCCCCAAAAGACAAAGGATGGAAGACAGAGGAAACAACACCAAGTGTGCAGGCAAGACTTGGCCATCCTCCACAACCACAACAGTGAATGAAAACTAGTGTTTGGCTTCTCATGGGCTGCAATGTATGAGGTCTCGTCATTGCTTTGTCATTTTAAGAACAGTCTGCCCTTCTGTGACAGCCCCAGAATGTTCTCTCGCTGGGATCAGCTAACAATCTCCAAAGCAAGGAATCCTCTTTTCCCCACCAAATGTCTCCCCAGTTATTCCTTCTTTTGAAGCTTGAAGAGAGAATAAAATTAATTTCATCTGCCCAGAAAATAGAATAGAGAGGAATCCTATTTGGAGCCAGAACGAGGAATCAGCTTAGAACTTCAGTAAGGTAAGCCCACCGTCTGCCTTAACACTCTTAGGAATGAGACCACACATAAAAAAATGTCTGCCTGTATCAAAGTCTGGCAGCAAACGATACCAAACCCTGATTCAAAGTGGCTTGAAGGAGGAGGAAATTAATCATTCTCACAGGATGGGACCTGCAAGAGAGAGCCTAGTGCTTCTTGAGGACACTCTGGGATCTGCTGTCTCCTGTGTGTTGGCTTCCTCCTAAGAATGGAGACAAGATGCCTAAGAATGGAGCAACGTATCCAGGAAGCAAAGGGGTCATTTGTTTGTGGCCTTTTCTCAGTAATGAGCAAACCTTCCCTAGAAGCACCACAAGGGACATTCCCTCACACCCCATCACCCAGATGTGAATCACAGACTCTTTCCTCCACTTGTCTCTGAATGTGGAATGGAGGTACCACAACCAGAATGTGCTAATCATCTCAGAAAATGGATGCTTCCAAATCCACATGACCACTAAGCCACTCAGTGGGCTTCTGGTGAGGACCAAAGAAGGAAAGGCACATGAATATACTTCAAAAAAAGTTAACATGCTGTACAGTTATTCCCACAGATAGAACTGTGGTAAGCCATCACATCAAACATGTTCAAAAATGCCTTCTGTTGGATACTCCACACATACAAAGAAGCATGGTTAATAGCACGAGGGAGAAGATGCTAATGTATCTAGTATAATGTATCACCTTCAGTAGAGGGGGATAAATACAGAAAGAACTGCAGGGAGGGTTCCAAGACAAAGTTGGGGCATGAGGCAAAGAGACGCACTCCCCAGTAAACATGATGGATTGAAATGAGAGTAAAGTGATTTTTTTTTTAAGCATGGGGGGAGGGATTCGCTAAACTCTTCAAGAGAACTGAAGCAGCAATGGTTGCAACAAATTTTGGAAGCTGGGAAGTGGCCCATCCAGTAGTAACTGACTTCGCAGATGAAAGAAAGCTGAAACCCAGCAGAGCAGGGCAGGAAGCACAGAAGTAGGCAGGGATTCATGCCACAGAGCTGCAGAGAGTCTCTGGAATTGGGGTCACCAGACAAGGGTCCCAAAGGTAGGAAAGCTTGCTAAGAGTCTGTGCCTGAAGCGGTCAGACCCCTGTAATCTCCTTAGCCCTAGCTCCCTTGTGACTGCCTACATTCTGTGTCATGTTTTCTCTGCTAAATCAGAGCAACTCTGGACTCAGAGACACAACAGGTAGCTAATGGAAGGGGTGCCACTTTAAAAACCGGGGAACAAGACAAAGTCTCCGTACCAAATATTGGACTCCTGGTCTCCCTCCCAAATCTGGCTCACTGAATGCCGTCACCAACCTATTCCCCTCACCTGATTCCTTCCACCTGATTTCTTTTCACCTGATTAGTTTCCTCTGAGAGGAAAGACCTTCCAGACCTTCCACCGGAGGGAGTCCTCCAATGAAACTGTTTAGCAAGATAATCCTCCAGCAGAGGTGCTCAGGGCCAGATGCACATTCGGATCACCTGGGGAGCTTCTAATAATCACTACTACTTGGGCCCCAGGCAAGATCCTATGCCATTCAGTCATTTGGCAAATAGGAATGGAAAGTTTACCGTGTGCCAGGCTTTGTTACAGATTCCAGAATACTGTTCTAGGTGTCTTTCTTTGTAAGAAGGAACTATTCATTCCTGGGTGTGAGCCCCATCCACACATGCAGACTTTCCAGTTAGCTTTTAAGTGATCAGTTCAGGACCAGACATTAGAGGAAAGTTTTTAACATGCATGAAATTTAAAAACAAAAACAAAACAAAAACTAGGAGGAAATCTGAGGGGGGAAAATGTGCAGGGAATAGAGGAACGCTTCAAAGAAGCTGTCATTGAGATCTGCAGAGAGTTGGAAAGCTTTTCATCTGTGAAATGAGAACAGGAGGTTATAAAAAGAATATTTCAGAGATTTTTTAAAGAGCTCTTGGAAATTAGAAATTTGATGGCATACATAAAAATTCAGTATACGGGTTGGAAGATAAAAGGAGGAAATTTCCCAGGAAGTAGAATTTTTTTTTTTAAGAGAGAGACAATGTAAGAGGAAAAAGTAAAATAATTAGAAATTCAATCCATGAGAATCCCCTTCCAACTTAATAGATGTTCCAAAAGAGGAGAGATGATTTTTTTTTTTTTTTAATTCCAGAAACCTGTTCAGAACCGAAGGACATGAGTTTCCAGACTGAGGTGTCTTGAAAGCCAAGTAAAATGGATGGGGGAGGAAAAAAAACAACTCACAGCAAGATATGTTATAAAGAAATTTCATTACAGACAGAGGACATTATAAAGAACAAGGAGAAAACCCTAAAAACTTTGAGAGGGAAATAATTACATTCAAAGCATCAGGAATTAGGATGACAGACATCTCAATGCCAATCCTGAACCCGGAAGAGCAATGTTTTCTGAATTCTGAGGGAAAAGGATTTCCAACCTAGAGTTCATACCTCATCACACATGCAGTCAAACTTGGAAGATCTTAAAAAACTGATTTCCCATGTACTCTTTTTTTTTTTTTAATTTTTTTTTTTCAACGTTTATTTATTTTTGGGACAGAGAGAGACAGAGCATGAACGGGGGAGGGGCAGAGAGAGAGAGGGAGACACAGAATCGGAAACAGGCTCCAGGCTCTGAGCCATCAGCCCAGAGCCTGACGCGGGGCTCGAACTCACGGACCACGAGATCGTGACCTGGCTGAAGTCGGACGCCTAACCGACTGCGCCACCCAGGCGCCCCTCCCATGTACTCTTTTTTAGGAACTTCTGGAAGATGTGTCTTACCAGAAAGAGAACAGAAACAAAGAGAGAGGAAGATGTGGATCTAGAACCCAGGGGATGCCACATGGGAAAGAGGCAGTATGAGTCTCCGGTAGAATGAAGAAAGATTTCCAGGATGATGGGTGTAAAGCAGGCCTCAAGAGCAGCAAATCCACAGTGGGGAAGGAGGCCGGAGGGCCGGTGAGGGAGAGTACCAGGTTGAGAGCCGTGGGTACCTGCAGTGTTTGAAAATACATACAAAGAGTCGAAAGTGGTTGTTTTGGGGGCACACGAGTTGAGATTGGTGAAGGGTGGGGCAAGTGACTGCTGCTTCTAGAAATATCGGACTTAGAAAATTATATGTATGTATAGTTTTGATTAAGGAAAAAAGGGAAACTTGGAATCAGATTCCAGAATGAGAACCCAAACACAGGTCAGGAAAGGTTCCCCACCCAGGAGAACCCACTTCCAGAAGGCAGCAAAGGTACTTGGTGAAACCTTTGGGAAACAGAAGAGATGACGAAGGAGGCAGGGCTGAGCTATTGGCAGAGCAGATGAGAAGAGAACTTAATGTCCCAGGAAAGAGGCCAGAATGGGGTCACTATTTCCCTTCAAGGAAACAATTCCTAAGTGTGACCTGCCTGGATCTACAGAGGAGATTAGCAGGAACGGAGGATTAAAGGGGACTGTACATGCTAAGCACAGTGTCAGGCAATTTGTGGCAGCAAGAAGGCAAGCAGAAAGGCGGTTTCTGGAAGCTTTGCAGCTCTTTATGAAGTCTTCCTTTCCCACTGGATTAGGGTATGTCCTCAGACAATTCTACCCAGTCATGCAGGCTCACAGACCCTAAGGGTGAAAGAGCGTGAGCAAGCCTGAAATCCCGAGTCCACTTGGGTTTCCCCACTTTGCCTGGTACATCTGACTTCCAGTTTTGTGTGTAGCCCATTCTGAGAACCCTTTCCTTGTAGAACCGGACAAAGGTGTCCTTTCCCAAGGCCCACCCTGCACCAGTGGGTCCTGTGGCTGCGCCCTAAAGACAAAGCATTTGACTAGAGATCCTGAAAACAATTGGGGTAAGTCCTGTCAACTTTGTTAATATTTCAGCTAAAGAAAAGGTATAGGTTAGTGAGTGTTACATGGCCAGACTAACACTGGAGGTAGAAAGATCCCCTTGTACCTCATTTTTCACTTCATCTGCAAGGGCAAAACAGTCTAGGCATGTAAAGTTTGAAAATACTATTTATTTCATGTGTATTTGAAGATGTTTAGGTCATGCCTTTTATGATAGTATTTACAGAGTTTATGTCATGCCCCTTATGATATCAAACTCAGCCTGACCTATTTATATGAAAAGTGTTTATTGTTTACCTTCACAGAAGCTTTTCTCCCAGAAATGGTTCCCAGGATGACAGCTGTAGTTATCTCCTTCTTACCCCCCTTTCACAGACAAGACTGACTTAATTTCACCCCTAGTATTTATAAATTATTAGGGAATAACAACATGATAGAAAAGGTCATTCTCTTTCCAAACATCTTTCATCTTTAAAATCTTAAAGTGTCTGTGGACACTAAATCAAAATATTCTGTGAATCAATGGTGGGGGAGTTGTCCAAGCAGGCTGTTTAGTAGTTTGGGGCAAAGATCTGTCCCCAAAGGATGTCATGGCTCCCTGAAGGCTCAAAAAAAAAAAGTTCCCACTGGTGGAAGACAAGACGCATCTTTTCTCTGCCTCCGATTCCCTCCCGGACTAGCCAAAGCGAGGAGCTTGGGATAAGGGCAATGTCACAGATGCCCAGGTTGCTGGAACACGCCCCAAACACACAAACACACTTCATGGGCTTCAACAGCACCTCTTATCCGAGGTGTCTGACAGAACCGTGGCTCTGGAGCCCCTCCAGCCTTGTCCCTGGTGCCTTCCCGGCCCCCTCCCCTCCGCCTATCACACACACTCCGGGCGCCTCCTTCCGTCGAGTAATTGACAAACCAGCTCCAAGTCGGTTTCTCCTCCCAAGAAACACAAACCATCTCTAAACACGCCAATCCCCCAGGTCAAAAACAAGACGCCCAAGTGATCTGCGAGATGAGTTAGTTGGCTGCGGCGTTTCTCCGAGGCTGGAGCTAAATTTCTACATTTGTGGATTCAGCCTGGATCCGCACCCCCAACCCGATGGGGAGGGGAAGCCTGAGCTTGCTGTTTGCTAAGCATATTCCTACCTCCAGTTCTGCAGTCACCTCGGGGGTCTCGTCTCCCGCCGCCGGCGTGCGCGTCGCGAGCAGCTGGCCGCGCTAATCCCGCGCGCCGGGGCCCCGCTCGCCCGCCCGCGAGCCGCAGCTTAATCACCTGCCGCCGCCCGCTGCGCGCCGGAGGGGGGCGCTCAGCGCGGGCTCCCCGCCCGGGACGCCGCCCCCCTGCGCGCCTCCGCGCCTTCCTTCTGGAGCTGGTGCCTCTCGGTCCGCTCCATGTCCGTGGGAGGACCCCTCCTCCCGCCCGCAGCCCCGGCTGGGAGGTTATGAAAAGACTGTAATGGGATCCCGGCTCGGCCCGTCACTCCCCTGCTCACTTGTCAAAACTCCACAGCATTCCAGAACCCCTTCCCCGCTCACTCCCTCGCGGGGAAGAGGAAGCCGCCCGCGGGAGGGTTTCACGGACTTTGCGGTTGCTCGCGCAGACACCTTTGTTTACACCAAGTGCCGGGTGGGGGAGGGGGGCTTCCCGCCGTCCCCCGGAGCAGGTTCGGAGCAGCAAACGCCCTTCTCAGACACCCTCGCCCGGTCAAAAGTTCTCCCTCTCTCCGAGAAGCTCCACCTCCCCGACACCAGTTCATTTCATAACCGCTCCGTTTCATAACCAGCAGCAGCGTGGGTTCTTACAGGGGGTGGGTGGGGGAGCCCCAAACCAGAATCGCAACCATCGCACCGGGCAGCGTGTCAAGAAACTTTTCAGAAACCTCCAGTCAGAGCCTTGCTGCCGCAGGAACCCAATTTACCACCGCTGAATTACAATCACCGGTGACTGCACAACTTAAGCATTTCCTTTATACCTTCTCTCTCTCCCGCGCCCCTCCCGTCGTCTGCGGGGTTCAGTCAACAAGTCATTCCCCGGAGAGGCAAGGATGGGCTTGGGCCGCTCAGCCATCTCCAGCTGCAAACTGATGAGGAAGCCCGACCCACGAGGCTGAATTGTTTACATCACACCCACCAAGGGCTTCCTGTCTCTAATTAATGGGAATACAAACAAGACAGGAAAAGACTGTTTGCTTTTCTTAAAGCGGGGGGGGGGGGGGGGGGGGGGGGGGGTTCTCCGAGAAAGGGGGAGTCACCCCACATTTCATTGCATAAAGAGGTTGTTTAAGACTTCAATTGTATTTTATTCCATTTTCCCACCTTTAACACTTGTTGAAAAGTAAAAGCATCGCTGTGCCAAACCTCAAACCATGAAGGAACTTCTGCTCACAGCACATTTTCACCTGGCTTCAGAAAGGGATCCGATTGAAGCTCCCAGAGGGGGCGAGAGGTATGGCGACCACCTGTGGTTGAATGACACCCATCTAGGCACAAACGGAAGACCTGCGCCCCCTGGGACTTGAGAACACCCATCCCACTCCCTGGGGTTCATACCAGAATCTTACCCCAAACTTAGGTCTCTCAGCTATGGTTCTCTTCCTGGGTATCCAGCAGCCCCTTAAAATAAATTAGCTTTGTGAGGTATAGATCTGGTGGAATTCGAAGCAATTAATTGTAAAGGAAGAGGCAAAGGAGGCTCCTGTTCCCAATACTATTACTGTTACTGGAATGGGTAATTAGAGCCCGAGAGGGGCCAAGCCATGTCAAGGCCAGGCTGGTAATCTGCCTTCTCTCTGAAGCAGCCCACAGAGAACACTGGTAACTAATCACCGTAATCACTAGTCCTGGAATTACCCCCAGTTGCTTCATTCAGGTTGGCACAACAGCAAACCTGGAGACAGGCAGGACTGCCAGGTGCTGGCATTTCTGTGAAAGTACTACAAGGAAACAGAATCCCAGGATAAAGTGTGTTTCTAGAAGGTGTGGGTATCGCAACTGACGACAATGTGTGGAGTTTAGGAGAACACTATAGGTGTCCGGTGAGAACAAGCTTTGCATGCCTCAAGATCCTACAGTTCCTGGGTCAAAGCAAATGAGGCTTGTGATTTTAGGAAAAGCTAAGAACTCTTCCAGTGTCTGGCTTACAAATATTATAAGGTCTCGGTGAATGTTGGCTCCTCACCCCCTCCCATTTCCCTCTCTTCTGCTTAGGGGTGGTAGTCTTAGGAGATTCATTAGCATACATCTCAGTATCTGGTAAGTTTTATGGGAATTAGGTTCAAATTGCATGATTTTCTAACAATTTCAGAAGTGATCCTTTCTTCCTTTCAGATTGCTTTCTCCACTGACAGTTTCTTTTTTTAAATTTTTTTATTAAATTAACAAAAATTTTAATGTTTATTCATTTTTTAGAGAGAGAGACAAAGTGTGAGCAGGGCAGGGGCAGACAGCGAGAGAGACACAGAATCTGAAGCAGGCTCCAGGGTCTGAGCTGTCAGCACACAGCCTGGCGCAGGGCTCGAACCCATGAGCCATGAGATCGTGACCTGAATTGAAATTGGATGCTTAACCCACTGAGCCACCCAGGGGCCCCTCCACTGACAGTTTCTTAGTGCTTTACTTCTAACTTTCTCTGCTCCTTCATTCAATCTGGTATATAATTTAGGATGTGCAAATCAATGCTGTTTAAACTAAATCCAGGATTTTAAGTTTAGTACAAATAAATATTCTCCCTTCCCCCACAAACTTTGTTGTCTAAACTCAGTTTAGGGTGTGTATATGCCAGGAATTAAAATTTGACATCTGCTTAATAACTTAATTTCAGGAAAGCTTTGGAATGCATATGACATTCTCATCAGCATGCCAGAAAGATATGATGTGCTCAGTCTTTTCCCTCACCGGTTTCACTGCCGACTGGAAAAGAGATCAATGGTTCAGTAAACAAAGGGGTGCTTTAAAAGTGGCCTCCAATTTTACCCTGGGTCTGGTTTAAATAATACTTACGATTGCTATGTGTACACCAGAGTCTACAAGTAATATTAATTTGAGCAGAAACTGCTGATATGTTAAGAGAATCCAAAGTGTCTCCAACACATAAAGGAAATGGTTCATTAAAAAGAGTTTAGAGTTCAGCAGGATGGCTGATTACAAAGTAGTGTCCTGAGGGGTGATGATCAAAATGACAGGCACAAATGGGAGCTAATATCTAGATTTGAGAAAAACAAAGACGCGAGGATCACAGCAGACCATGCATTTAATATGAATTCTGCGTATTGTACTGATAAGAAATAGGCAACACAGTACTGGGGCAAGTTCACACTGGCGGGAGGTTGACGTGAAAGAGAAATGCCTCTCATTCCTTCCTCCCCCATAATGAAGAATTTGGTAGCTGATAGACTCTTATTAGGGTGATATGTCCAGTGTGAGGCCCCTCATTTTAAGGGAGATGGGGAGACACTGGAAAGGTTCCAAAGGAGAACCAAAATGATTAAAGAGACAGAAAATAGAACCTTTGAGGGAAGGTTAAAGGATTTGCAATTGTTTAGTCTGGAGTAAAAAAGTGCCTAAAGGCAAACTTAACAGTCATCTCCCATTTGAAGGGTTATTATAAAGAGGATACCGACCAGCTGTTCTTCATCTCCACAGGAGACAGAAGAGGTAAGAGGCACAAATTCAACATTAAAATTTGGGTCAGACATGAAGGAGGCTTGCTTGACGCCAATGGTAACTGACATGACACTGACATCACTGTGCAGTCTTTCCCTATCAAACTCCATCTTAAGTCATAGTCTTAGTCTGTTTAGGCAGGAGCCAGTCTAGAGAACTCCTTTCATTCCCTTCTAGGGCTAAAGTGGTCCTCTTGACTCATGGAATGTGGGAGCAAAGGTCCTGAGTGTCCATGCTCTACAAGGCCCACAAAAATATAAGGCTCCCTGCAAACATATGCTCACATCTCACTGGCTCCTTGTTTATTGGAATGGGTATGTCTAAGAATCTGTCCAACTCCAGGGGCACCTGGGTGACTCGGTGGATTAAGCATCCAACTCTTGGTTTCAGCTTAAGTCATGATCTCACAGTTCATGAGTCCGAGCCCCACATCAGGCTCCTTGCTGACAGTGCGGAGCTTGCTTGGGATTCTCCCTCTCTCCCTCTCTCCCTGCCTCTCCCCTGCTTGTGCGCTCTGTCTCTCCCTCTCAAGATAAATAAACTTAAGAAAAAAAGAATATGTCCAACTCCAAACACTGAATAGATGATAAGTATATTTTATAGACTTGCTACCCTATAGTGTTTCTCTGTATAGGCAACATTGTTTTTGGTTAGTGGGCACACAAATATTAGTTGATGGTGATGTTAAAGATAATAATAGCTATGCATTATTAAGCTCTTACTATAATTATGTTGGCACCGTGCAAGCAACTTTATGTAGATTATCTCTCTTTTCTCTCTCTCTCTCTCTCTCTCTCTTTTTTTTTTTTTTTGCAGGAGCCCTGTGAAGTGGGAATAATTATTAGGCTTATTCTAACACAAGGAAACTGAATGACAATGGGGTTAAGTAGCAAAGCTAGTAAATGTTGGAGTTCCCAATTCAAACTCATTTAGTTTGACTCAAAAGAGTGTGCTTACCCATTAACCACTGCTTTCGATCATTAAGTATTTTTAGCTCTTGGGAGGGAGGAAACATTGCAAAGAGGAGCATTTATGCTTGTTGGCCCAAACTGATGAAAAAACAAGACTTCTATAGGTTTATAACACCTAAGGAATGCAATTTTTTCCCAGGTTAGCAGAGGAAAGAATTGGTTTTGCCTTCTGATCAGAAGCATATCTTTCTGTGTGTCACAAAGCTGAAGAATCCAATCAAGGTTTACCTCTGTTTTATTATTTAGAAACTATAAGCTATTCATCTATAACCTAACCTTCCATATAGTAAGTCTTCTGTGACTGTTGAATGAATGAATATAAATGCATTATGACAGGGATGCTGAGCTGAATTGAGTTTTTCCAACATGCTGGTGATCAGAGTCTGGTGGGTCATTTGTATGAGCTTCTTATCAGAGGCCCCTGAAGAGTCTTAAAATGCAACTCACTGGCTCAGTCAGTTAAGCATCAGACTCTTGGTTTCAGCTCAGGTCATGATCTCATGGTTTGTGGGTTTGAGCCCCACATCAGGCTCCATGCTGACAATGCCGGGCATGCTTGGGATTCTCTCTCTCTGCCCCTCCCCAGCTTGGTCTATCTCAAAATAAATAAACTTAAAAAAATTACAACTGTTTCCTTTAATTCAACATCTGTGAGAAAGCATATGGATGGGTCACGTATTTTTCCAATGTAAACTACTTTTAGATTGAGAAAAGATTTTTAATGGGGTTTATTGAGTGCTGTTGTATATCAACAATAGATGATTTGTGAGTGAAACAAACATCAAAATGATTTTCAGAAAGGCAAAACGAACCACACACATATAAAATATTAATAGCCTTGATCCAAATTACTACAAAAGACAGATATTTTCCCATTAGGACAATTTATCCTGAGTCTATAAACAGAGAGAGGCATAATTATCCATGTGTTTGCTAAGAGATCTAAACCTTATGTAGCTATAAAAAGCTGGAGAGAGGAAGAGAGAGGAAATTCCCAGGAGAAGATCCCCAACCACATCCAGGGCCGTCAGATCTCCATAAATACAAGGCCCAGCAGTGGCACCAACTGAAGCATGAGAAGAAACCTCAAGATTTTAACACAAACCACAGAAATAACTTTGAATTGTCTTAAAACTAAACAATGACAATTCTATCCAATAAACTTACAGCTGACACATGGGCAGAGTGGTGACTTCCTGGTGTTCCAGATGTAGTTAATGGAAACATAATGCCCAGATTCAGTAAATGTTGACTGAATGTAAAGAGTGAATGACTGTCTGAACAGATGCCCAGGCTTCCTCTTTCCCCCTTTATTTTTTATTATTTTTTAAGCTTATTTATTTATTTTGAGAGAGAAAGAGCACGCAAACAGAGCAGGGGCAGAGAGAGAGAGAGGGAGAGAGAGAATGCCAAGAAGGCTCTGCAACGTCAGCCCTGACCTGACACAGGGCTCGATCTCACAAACCGTGAGATCACGACCCAAGCCTAAACAGTCGGACACTTAACCTACCGAGCCACCCAGGCACCCCTAACTCTTTCCCCCTTTAAATCTCTGTTGGAAAGATGTCTCTGAAGCTTCAAGCCCAAAGTCCCTACAGAGGTGTAGAACCATTTGACACTGGTACTCTGGGAACAGTTGATGGAACCAGAGATGGTTTCTAACTCAAAGATACCAATTTGTGATTTTGCCATAAACACAGGAAGGGGAATGGCAATACCTGTGGACCCTGATTCAAAAACTCCTGCTATTTACGATATGGATTCTGAACTATTTGAAGTCCAACAGAATCAAGCACTAGGTGGCCAGCACCTACTGAGCACTTCCTGGAGGCTGGGTTTTGTTCTAAGCCCCTTACATATCGACTCATTAAATCCTTATTACAACTGAAGAATATGTACTATCATTATCAACTCATCCTACAGGCAGTGAAACTGGGCTAAAAGATTACCTCATTATCTCATGGTCACACAACTAATATGTAGAGGAGCCAGAACTCAAACCAATTCCATCTGGACCCAGTGCTATGTTCTTAACTGCTCCCCAACGATACCTGTCAAGTCCTACCTCCTGCCACTCCTCCACACAAAATCACTATTCCAGTCAAAGTGTTGATCCACAGATATTCAAAGAACATTCTAATCTCTGCAGGATGTGTTCCCTGACCTCCCTAGCCTACTGTTACCTCTCTCTTCTGAGTGCTCACATCACTTATTCTCCAATAACTGCGAACATATAATTTATCTCGTTCATATCACATCTCTCCAACTAGATCTTAAGTTCCTTTCGGGGTAGGAGAGTGTGTTGTATGGAAGTCTGGAGATAGTCTGTAGAAAGGTCTAGATTTAAAGCCCAAATCCCATAATTATTACCCATGGGACCCTGAGTAAATCATTTAGCTTTTCTTACTCTCATATTCAAACCATATTCCTCAAGGGCTTATTGGGGAGGAAAGATTAAATGAAAAAATGTATGTGAAGTGTCTAGGGTGATTCTCAACCACTGGCTACTTTGCCCTCCAAGGGCAATGTCTGAGAATATTTTTGATAGTCATAACTGGGGAGGGGTGCTACTGGCATCTAGTGGGTAGAGGCCACTGATGCTGCTAAACATTCTACAAAGTATAGGACAGGCCCCTACAACAAAGGACTATCCAGTCAAAAACGTCAGTAGTAGTAGTGCTGAGGTTGAGAAACCTGCTATTAATAAATTTAAATTTTTATTAAAAATATAAGTTTCCATTTTCCTCCCTTTCCTTATTTTTTATAGTATTCTGCTTATGGTAGGTATTCAGTAAATCTTTGTTGAGTAAACCTATTTATAAATGGGTAAGTGAATGTATGAATCCTAAGATATTTTACTAGTAAACACTTGACTTGAGGGTGTGATCTAGCCATGGCAGGGGTTGGGTGGGAGTTAATTAACCTAGAACAGAACTTTCCAATATCCAAGCACAATGAAAGGAATTCTGAAGTAAATCCAATTTAATACCAGGGCACTGTGCCCAATGAAAGTGGTGTCAAAGTTGGTCCCAGGAGAGCTGAAGAACTTAGACAAAGGCCAGCCCCCCCCCTTTTTTTTCTAATGTTTTTAAATGTTTATTTATGTTTGAGAGAGAGAGACAGAGTATGAGTGGGGGAGGGACCGAGGGAGAGGGAGCCACAGAATCTGAAGCAGGCTCCAGGCTCTGAGCTGTCAGCATGGAGCCCAATGTGGGGTTTGAACCCACAAACTGTGAGATCGTGACCTGAGCTGAAGTTGGACGCTTAACCAACAGAGCCACCCAAACGCCCCAAGGCTAGCTCCCCGTTATTGGTGCTTCCCAAGTGACTTGCTATCACCCTGCAAATGCCCCTTCATCTGTTTCTAATCCCTACTCCAAAGGATAATATAGCAAAAGAGCCAGAAGACTATGGGAATATTTGTTCAATCTCTCATCCCTCGTCCACCACCCTCCTCTGCAACAACCACACACAACCTGGAGCCCGATCAAACGAACTCTCATCCAGACCGTGGATTGAAGGGCACCTGGGTGGCTCAGTCGGTTAAGCCTCCACTTCAGCTCAAGTCATGATCTCCTGGTTGGTGTGTTTGAGCCCCACTTGGGGCTCTGTGCTGACAGCTTGGAGCCTGGAGCTTATTTCAGATTCTGTGAATCCCTGTCTCTCTGCCCTTCTCCCCCTCACACTCTGTCTCTCTGTCTCTCTCTCAAAAATTAATAAACATCAAAAAAAAAAAAAAAAAAAAAGACCGTGGATTGAAAAACATGGTGGAAGCAAAAAGAACATGCTTTACTTGAAGTCATTATTTTAAGTCATGAAGCCTTCAATAAACAGGCTCAGTAAGATCAGTTCCAAGAAGTAGAAATCCAAGAATAAAAGCCTATATTCCTGGATAGAGCATAAATCATATTAACAAAAACCAGAAATGAGACAGAGGGAGAGGGAGTAGAAGAGGAATGAAGGGAAGGGAAGGGAAAGGAAAGGAATGGAAGAGAGAGGAAATAATTCCTTCCGTGTTCCATTCTCCAGACTTGGTGGCAACATTTGCTTGTATTCCATCTTTTGCAGTCAGAACATATAAACGATTTTCGTGTAGTTGTATATGAGAAAAGTTATAACGTTAGTCTAAGCATCTCTGGGATGCTGAACTAAATTACCTGCCTAGAACTGTGAGAAAAAGATAGGTGTTTTCTTGCCTCAGGCCCCTGAACACATTTAAACTGGGATTGTCTTCCTTTTTTTTTTTAAATTTTTTTTTTTCAACGTTTATTTATTTTTGGGACAGAGAGAGACAGAGCATGAACGGGGGAGGGGCAGAGAGAGAGGGAGACACAGAATCGGAAACAGGCTCCAGGCTCTGAGCCATCAGCCCAGAGCCTGACGCGGGGCTCGAACTAACGGACCGCGAGATCGTGACCTGGCTGAAGTCGGACGCTTAACCGACTGCGCCACCCAGGCACCCCTGGGATTGTCTTCCTAATCTAATCACCTTCACCTGGCTAATCCCTACTCACCTTTCTGGATTCAGTTTAGACATAACCTTCCCCAGGGATTCCCTCCTGACCCTCCCCTAGAATATATATGGGCCCTTCGAAGCTTAGGTAGAAGCATCCCTACTGCCCATTCACTTGCCTACTTACCCTTCTAGACTATAAAATCTTCTAAGGTAAGGTTGTGTGGACGTGTTTACTGTTTTATTTCCAGGGCCTAGCACTGAGCCTGGCACATACGAATATTTGTTAAATGAGTCAATATGAATCAGGAGACTTCCAAATGCATTCATCCCTGCAATTACTTATTGAGTGCCTACTATGAACCATGTATAGGGCTAGACAATGGGCAAACAACAATTATTACCTTAATATTAATAACAATAACAGTAAAAGCAATTACAGCTAATGTTTACTGGACACTTACTACGTACAAGGCATCATGCCAAGCTCTTCTATGTATTCTCTTTAAATCATCCCATCCAAAACCCATGTGACAGACACATTATCATTCTCATTGAACAGATGAAGAAAGGTGCCAAGTCACTCCCATGGATCTTAACCACACAGACTCCATGTGAAAGAATTTCTGACATTTAAGTTCCTCAAGCTATATTTACATGGGCTTAACTCACATCAACTAAGAGAGGGTTATCTGTGAATTCACCCATGCCCTTTGCTGATGTCTGTCCCCTTGCCCATCCACTCTTCATATTGTCTGAAATTTATATTATTTTGATATAGACTATCGTGTGATGACCCCCATAATCTACATTTTAGACACCATGAGCTAATGTTTGAAGGACACGTCTCAGAGTCCACGCTTGAAATATCACTATCCAAATCTGCAGCAGAAAGTTTTGTAGTTATCAAAATGGAGGTTAACGATATTTTTTTCATCTGTGGAATGAGGGATTTTTAAGATAAATTGGCTAGAAAGGGTTGTGTAGCCACTTCTGTCTTTCCCTGCTGAGCTGTAAGGATCTGGGGGAGCCAGCTCCCGGACCCCTCTGAGCGGTGCGTCAGCTGTGCAACTCCATCAGTCAGGGGACCCCCAGTTAATGGAGGATTTTGTCATCTGACAATAAAGTCAGATGATTCTTCCCACGGAGTGGTCGCATGGACTTCAGAGAGAATCTGCTGGGAAAGGGCTCATTGGAGCACCCACCAGAACAAACGATGGAGATGTAACCAAATATAAAGGCAGGTTGTGGGACTACTTCTGTGTGTGCTTGCCGATGCCTGCTCTAAGTATGGCAGGGGTCAAAGACTTGTTTTCACAGTAACCTACCACCTGGCAGTGAAGTTGTCAGACAGGAGGTATACGGTTCTCAACCTTTCCTGATTGCTACTGATATTTAACAAAAGAGCCTGACAGTTGTGGGCAGCCAGTCAGCTCAGGTGAGGCTACAACACCCTCTTCCCTACCTTGGTCTCTAGGCAAACACTGTTTGTCTTTCAGTACAAGCTCAAAAATCCTCCCTGCTGCGAAGAAGGCTTACTTGATGAGTCATCTCCCCTCAGGAGTTCCAAGGAATCATCTAGTTGTTGAAATGGCCGCCAGCATGTGGCTGAGATCCTTCTGATAAACCCCAGTTGCTTAAGATAACCTGGGCAGGTCTCTTTCTACATCCTGAAAAAGCCCAATTTAGCAAATGGGTTTATTTTAGAATATGATTTATTGAGTCAGGAGTCAAATTAGGTACTGAGGAAACACTGATAAGCAGCACTGACGATGGGCCCAATGAGATTGGTGACCACAGGGAGACAAGTAAGGCAACAGGCAGTTACAGTGCAGTGTGGGATAACTGCTAAGTCCAGGCAGTTGTCAGAAACCCACCAGAGACCAGGGAAAGCTTCCAGAAGTGACTATGAGCTGAGCCCTGAGGATAAGTAGGTATTAGCAAGGTGAAGGAAAGATTCCAGGAAGTGAAAATGCCAAGTGCAAAGGTCCAGAGATGAAACAGAGATGCCATGTTCTGAGGTCTACAAAGGTTCAGCCTGGCGGCAAGTTTGGTCAGCTTGTAGCCAGTGTGAGGAGAAGAGCCAACTGGACAATGGCTAGAAGTATGGCTTTGTGAGAACTTTGGGCTTCATTCATGATAGGGTTTTAGCAGAAGTGCTCTGAACAGATTTCCATTTTTGAATGATCGTGCTGGTTCCAGGGAAGAGAATATCTAAGAAGATTAGGAGAGTAGAGGCAGAGAGAGGGGTGAGGAAGCTGTCACTCAAGTCTAGCAAAGACAAGATGGTGCCTATCCTGGGGGAGTCTCTGTGGACCTATACTTCCCCTGTATCTGGGATAAAACTTAGGCAATGCTCAGTTTGCAGGCTCGCTCCTTCTGCCAGACTATGAAACCCTTGAGGGTAGAAATCAAAATTTACTTACCTCTGGAGCTTCAATACCTTATTCAGCACCTTCACCCTTATTCAGAGAGAAGGGTGATAAAGCCCTCAGTAAAGGATTAGTTGGTACATGTTGGTTGGTCCTCATGCACAAAAATGATTTCCTTTTGCTGAATTCCTCATCACCAGAACCCCACCCCACCCCTACATCCCTTCCACGTCTTCTCTGCCATTGCTGCCTGCAAAAAGCCTCTTTAGCAACTACTCTTCCCTTTCACATTTGGTTGCCCTAAGGGATAGGCAGACTCAGCTTCCCTTCAT
The DNA here is from genome assembly GCF_018350155.1 of Leopardus geoffroyi. Lineage (NCBI taxonomy): Eukaryota > Metazoa > Chordata > Mammalia > Carnivora > Felidae > Leopardus > Leopardus geoffroyi. Next base: position 213,842,220 of record NC_059326.1, read on the forward strand.
CAAGCACCGATTTTGATTCTAGTCTTCATAAGCCCACTGAACATTTTGCGCTGCTCTTTTCTCTCACTGTGGCCCAGCTCATCCCACCCCTCCATGTAGGCAAGACTTTACACAGGTCCCTCCCCCACCATCTTGAAAGTTTCCCAGGGGTGACCTCACCTATGTGGAGCAGCTACTCTCATCTGATATCCTAAATCCATCTCACTATGTAAGTGAAAATATAAAAGTCTTACCATCTGCAAGAAGCATCCATGAACTCCAGTTAACCTGGCACAGAATCCTAACTAAATGTAATCCCATTCATATATATTCCTGTCAACTGCATATGATTTGATGGTTTCCATGTTTTCTCTTCAAGGACATAATACCAGAGTATTGCACATTCACCTCCGTGTCCCTACTCCCTTGCTTATACAATGTATTCAAACTCCTTCTCCATCCTCCCCTTGCCCTGGTCCCTGGATGAAAGAAAGAAACTTCTTCCAGCTCACAGAGGTCTTCACTTTGACCTACCCCTGAGAATGGGGACTTGGCAAGGATGGATTTAGAAGCACTTAATCCCATCAACCTCTAGGCCTGGTCCACACCTCAGCCCTATCAGCTGGCTTTAAAATAGTGAGCACCATGTCACCCAGAAGGGCCTTCATAGACTTTTAAAGAGAATTAAAATTGCATAGTATCCCAGGGACTCTTCTTTTCTCCAGAGGGCGTCACCTACCAGGGGCTGGTGCCCTTCCCTTCAAACAGGTTTGCACCAATGTTATCAAATAAAATATAAGAGACCCGGTTAAATTAGAATTTTAGGTGAAATGTGAATACTCTTTATGTCTCAAATATTGCATGGGATTTTTTATTTGCTAAATCTGACTGTCCTATTTTGTACTTGTTACTCAGTTTTTAAAAAATCACATCTATACTCATTAATAGGTAAAAATCCAGAAAGCAAAACATATACACATGTTTAAAATTTGGGAGACTTGAAAATATTCTTTGTGCTGTTTCTCACTCTGATGGATGTCTTCTTACAAGGGTAGGTTTTTAATCATCTTTATGGCTCACTTGGAGTCCCTCACCTCTCTGCCCTACCTTTCTCACTTGGTTTATAATTCTCTTCCCATGATTACTCTTTGCATCATTAAGTTCAACCACTTTGACCCTTCTTTCCTTCCCAAGCAATTACCATTCAATTGAGTACTTCACCTTGACTTGCTTGGTCTTATGATGATATATCAAAACATCTCCTCTTTACAAGTCAGTGAACCACATTAAGGAAACACTGAATAGCCAGTAAGTAGTTCCCCAATCAATTCTTCCAAATTGACTTCAAGGATCAGATTCCTCTTCCTGATTGCCCTATGTTCTCCAACTCTGGGAAATCCTTCCAGAAAAGCAACTACAGAACCCCAATCCTGGTCTGATTCTGTTCTGGTCTATCATTGCTTCCCATCAGCTGGAGAAAGTCATAGTTGGGAAAAGCAAAGGACCAGATAAAGCTCTGAACAATTTTCTCACAAAGGAAAGACTGGATTCCTCTCCAGGTCCCTGGTCCACCTTAACTATGTTGTTTACAAAAGCCACGCTATTTACAAATAGTGCCATATAAAGGGTCTAACATAACCCCCAGGAGAGGAGAGTTTATAAATGCATGTGTGGAGGAAAAGGTTATGAAGGGGAACTAACCCTGCTATTACTTTCCAGTTTTCAGAGAGTAACTGAGATTGCAAGTAAGAGATTATAAGTAAGACTCAGAAAGAGAACCAGGTAGCTGGCAAGATCTTGTAAATTTGGATGCTCTCTGGGTGGGCTGGTTAGCAAGGAAGGAAAGATATTACTGAGATCCAGAAGGAGTTGCTAGTGTATCAAGGGGGGAAAACCTACTTTGAATGACCACGGTCACAAATTAAAAATAGCCATGGTAGTTGAGAAGCAAGTCATTGCTTTTTAAAACTTCCGTTATATTATTAGTATTATCATCACTTTCATCTATACTTCATTCCCCAAGAGTAAGATAAGACCGATAATTAACACACATACTCTACACAAAAACAAAATTCCTTGAGAAAAATGGAACTTCTAGTGACCCAGGTCTCCTGACTTCCAGTCCAGGATGCCTTCCTTGCCTAACAGATAGTTTTTGCTCTATTAGGTACCAGCTGGATATTGGTCAGAAAGCCACTTTCAGACTCATCCCAGTACCTCAGCACTTCCAGAATGTGCTAGCATTTGAGACTGGGCTGTGTCAGGGTGAGCAACCCAGTAGGAAGAGAAGGCCTGGGTTTGGATCTTGGCTCTTTTTTGCCAGCATGGATTCTCTCATCTATAGCTGGGGATAATGGCGTTTACCTCTCAGAGGTGCAGTGAGCTATAAAATGAGTTGACAGGTGTAGAGTCCCGGCAAATAACTGCAATATGCATAAACATCATTATTAACAATGACTCTAATTGTAGGTTCAGGATTCTAACTTGCATGGAGGAATTCAAATATATGTCAATCCCCACCAAGATAGGGAAGGAATGGATGGAAATTGGTAGTTTCTCAAAGCTACCAAAAGACTTGTCGAGTTATATGTTTTTTTTTCTTGAAGTGACAAGAGAAAGATGAAAATTAATAATGGCTCACATTTGTTGAGCGCTGGCTGTGTGTCAGATACCGTGATAAACCTTTACATGTATATCCTCATTTTATCTCCCATCACCTTATGGGTTAGGTATTGTTCTTCTGGACTCCAATTTACAGTTAGGGAAACCCCTACCTAGTGGGGTTAAGAAACTGCCTGATGTTATATGTTTTATAAGTGATAGGATCATGACTCATTAAATTAATGCTCTTATGCAGACATGTGTAGTCCAACCAAACCATTCTTGTGTGTGTGTGTGTGTGTGTGTGTGTGTGCGCGCGTGCGTGCGTGTGCATGCGCTTGCATGCAAGTTCATAAGGAAATATACCAAGTATTGTCAGTGGTTACCTCTGGGTGGTCGAATTAAAGGTAATGTTCACTTTCTTCTTTCTGTCTTATTAAATTGACTATGTGCTGCTTTGCATTTTGATATGAAATGTTTTTCATTTTGATAACAAACAAAATTTTAAAAAGTAAAACAAAATGAGGACACGTGGGGGAAGGAATGATATAAAAAGGCATGACATTTTCAAGGACCATTGTAATTTAACTTTCAGTTTTTTCTCTCAACCAAAGAAACCTTCACAGAATAAAATGAACTTCTTAAAAATAAAAATTATATTCCTCCCTGACACCTGAAAGCTCAGGTTCCATTGGCCCTATCTTTCAAGAACATCTGAGTTCTAAATCTTAAATCTGCTCATGGTTTGAGCATCAACATTAAATCAAAGATTTTCCAATTACTCGTAACACCACCAATGAGTTCTTTTTTTTTTTTTTTTTTTTACCAATGAGTTCTTAAAATCTTTTGTTTCACTACATTTTCCGTTTGCACCGCAACTTATAACTTATGAGCAAAGCCCTTTTTCTTCTCTGCTTATTACTAAGGGATACAAAGATGACAGATCACCAAAGCTCACATTCATCTTACTATTTGCGCTGAACTCTGAAGTCTTCCTTAAGGAGAACTGTGATGATAAATTAAGATTTATTACCCTCTGTAAACACAGCTAGTCTTCAAAGATGGCCTCAGTGGGAGAGTAAGGAATTCAAAGTAAATCGAAGGAGCTCGAAAAGGGTGACTTTCTCCTGTTTTTCTGCTGTTAACAACAGTGTGTGACGGGCATGAGAGAGCCACCTGTCCTCTAGAGCCAGGGCCCCAGTTTCTTCCTGGTGAGAGCTGCTGGGGTCCCTCACACCATATGATCTGGAAGGATGAAAGGGAGGTGTGCTGAGAAGCCAAGAGGAAGGCTGAGGGGGGCAGAAGCTTTGCCCTCCCCTCCATCCCATTAGAGCTTGCTTATAAGACGAGGCTAAAAGGCTCTCATGGGAGCAAATGGTTTGGAGTTCAACTAAGCAAGGTGTCCAAACAGTCACAGACCTGACTTCCTGGTAATGTCCAGACTTGGAATTATCTGGAATTACAGTGGTTGGGCTCAATGTATGAAGGTGGCAGGGAGGCAGTATAGCCAAATTTACATTGACACCAGATTACTAAATCATTGAAAAACCACCACTAAAAACCATGGACCTATGAAGAAAATGGAGACAATTTGTCTGCCTAGCCTTTCTTCTGTTTAATTTCACAGAGCAACGCCTCCACGTAAGCTTTAGAAAACTCACCTGTACATTTGCATGACTGTTGTGTTTAACCGTTCAAATTATGGTGACTTTCAAAGTAGAAAAGTGGGATTAATGATCAAAGTCTTCTAGACTCAGATTTCAGACACCTGAGACTGTGCTGTTGGGGTCACATGCTTATTATGCAAATCTTTTTGGATAGCATTTCCTGCTCCACAGGTTTCCAGAGTCTAAAATATACCCACAGTCCATAAAGTCTGGAAATACAAAATATTATTTTTAGTATTTTATTTTTTACCAATTGAAGATGTCCTTGACAGAATTTTGTATATTTTATCTATGGTTCCAGAATTAACAGACACCATATGCATATATATTCTCCCTCACCCTCTGTTTTTTTTTTTTTTTAAGCTTTTCTTTCCATCTTCTTTAGTCTTGACTCATGACTCATTTTATTTTGAGCTACTGTATCAGTCAGGGTTTGATCAGAGAAGCAGAACCACCAGGACCAACATGTAACAGTGGATTTGTGATAGGGAATTTGACCTCATACAATTGTGATAGGGACCAGTTCAACAGTCTGCATACATGTATACAAGGCTGTTGCCTCTCTGTCTGGGGCGGGGCCTGAAAGTCAGCAGGGCAAGTGACCCAGAAGAAAATACTCAAGTAAAGTGGGGAAGAGCGAGGGCCCCAGAAATGTGTAAGGAAGAGCTGGAACCCAAGAAAAGGGAGAGAGACCCATCTCCCCAGCTCACCCTCCATGATCTACATTAAAGCTGAACATGCTTCCAGACCAGGCATCAGGGGAGCTGGAGGAGGAAACCAGGGGCTGGAGGAGCCACATGTCCTGCCCTGGCCTGGGGGTCAGGGAACTGAGGGAGGAACCCAGAGGAGCGGGGGTGCAGGAGTCCGGCTGCTGCACCACTCCAAAAAGGTGAACTATCAGACGATGATGCCCAGTGCCTCATAACAACCTTCTGAGCGTACACACACACGCACACACACGCACACACGCACACACGCGCGCGCACACACACACACACACACACACACACATTCCACATCTCATGCCCAGGGCCTCCCATGGCCCACACTAACCCCGAACAGTGCAAGGAAGACTTCTGGGAAACACTGCACTAGCTTAGCTAAGTCAACACAAAACAAATCCCCCACAGCCTCCACTTCGAACTCAGGCTCTCTGGGCATCAGCCCCAGAGTGAGGCCGTGAACATTTCATCTCCAAAATGGTATAGAGTAGGAATTGGCAAACCTTTTGTGGAAAGGGCCAGAGAGTAAGTATTTTAGGCTTTGTGGGCACATATGGTCTCTGTCTCATTCTCTTTATGATCTTTTAAAAATGTAAAATCCATCCGTAGCTGGCAGGCGCGAGTTTGCTATTCCCTGGGAAGAGGGCCACACAGCCTGAGAGTCTGGAGGCCAGGCTGCTTCTCTTGGCTCCACCATGAATCCCCTGGGACCTAGAGCGAGTCATTTCACCTGAGGGGCTTGGACGCTCATTTGCAAAATGAGTGTTGTGGGCTAGATGGGCATTAGGAAAGCACACTAAAGACGTCATGAGTCCGAATTTTGAGGGGAGTGAATTGTTTAAAAGTTCAATGTAGATTTGTATTGTAACATAGATTATTATTATTATTAAATATAGTTCTTATTGGGAATTAACTCAAGTATGCATTTCTTCTTTCAAATCTGAATTAATATATATGATTTTAATAATCCTGGGTAGACTAGGTACCTTTTTCTTAATGGAATTTTGAGAGGTGATCATAAAGGCCTAGGCCTACTCTTCCACTTTTGTCATTAGAGCATCATCTTGGTAGGAGATGTTTTATGAGAAAGGAGATTTAGATTGAATTGTGGAAATGTGCAAAAATCATGTTTATTTGTTTTTGCAAAAATAATAAAATTACCACTTGTTTATGGAGAAAAGACTGAAATAGGCTTACACGAATGCCATCAGCACACTATTTTTTGTGAGGATACATTTCAATCTATTTCAAAACATAGAAGTCAGACTGGTAAATTGGGAACACTGATAGAGAACGCCTTTTGCAAACACAGCAAATTAAAAAGCGCACAACATATAATGCTTCCATTTATTTTTAGGTGGACAATTATGGAAATTGCAAATCTGGATCCACCGGGGTTTAAGACTACATTCTCAATGACTGATACTTCTGCCATAAATAATGGGACTGACTCAGGACTAGCGACAGAAGATGCACAAACCCAAGACTTCCATTTTAAGAAGGAATATTTATTTTATTCAACCAACATTTACTGAGCTTTCTTCTTTTAAAAAAAATTTTTTTAACATTTATTTATTTTTGAGAAACAGAGAGAGATAGAGCACAAGATGGGGAGGGACAGAGAGAGAGGGAGACACAGAATTCGAAACAGGCTCCAGGCTCTGAGCTGTCAGCACAGAGCCCGATGCGGGGCTTGAACTCACAGACTGAGAAATCATGACCTGAGCCGAAGTCAGACACTTAACTGACTGAGCCACCCAGGCGCCCCCATTTACTGAGTTTTCATGATGTGTTAGATGCTATGCTAGTTGGAGATGCCCACTCAACCCAAGACCTCGAAGCTCTGGTTTTTGCAATGCAATTGGTGAAGCGTTGAACATCAGCTTTAAAAATCAGTGAAGGAGATGAGCTAGTTTCTATAACTGTCCCCAGATGAACTTTTACCACTTGGTCAGTGAGGCACGGTCCTGGGGCTAAAAGATAAACTTTAAACAAGATTAAATAGAGCATGGGGGCATCTGGTTGGCTCAGTCGGTTAAGCATCCGACTTTGACTCAGGTCATGATCTCCTGGTTCAGGAGTCTGAGCCCCGCATCAGGCTCTGTGCTGACAGCTCAGAGCCTAGAGCCTGTTTCAGAGTCTGTGTCTCCCTCTCTCTGTCCTCCCCCACTCTCACTCTGTCTCTCTCTCTCTAATAAATAAACATTAGAAAAATAATAATTTTTTAAAGATTAAATAGAGCAGTACAGAGAAGAAAGGGATGGAAGATATTTGAAGGATAATAACTTGCAGTGGTCTCTTCTTGTAACAATTGGATCAATGACACACATCAATGACCACTGTTCTGCTGTATTATCTCAGGATCATGTACACTGGAAGAAGGCAAGCATAAAAATGACATGAATTGGCTTGCCATAAATCATCACACTGAGTATTCTAATTCTTTGTCTCAAAAGCAACTGAGCATCGAGTCTGCCTGACTGGGCTATAAAATATATGAAATACCATCAGACATTTCTGAAAAGCAAATATTCCTGAAGACTCCAGGTTTGTTTGTTTGTTTTCCTTTTTTTTTTTTCCTTTTTGATGACTCCTTACTTAGGACAACTAATAACAGAATGAAATGAAATGAAATGAGATGAAATGAAATGAAATGAAATGAAATGAAATGAAATGAAACCTCTGAAAGATATACTTCCCAGTCACAGAACTTTTTTTTTTCCTAGAATCTGAGGTCACCCACTACCTTTTAGGTTTGAAATACCAAAATGAAAAAATCACTAGGCATGAGTACTACAAAATATTCTGGGGAGCAGAAAGATGTACATGAAGATGTCACTATTAAGTCACAGCTTAGAATCATTTCTCTACCTTCTATTTCTGTTGTGTAGTCCAAAAACATTTTTGGAGGGCGTCTACACATTCAAGAAACTTTGCCACTTTGTCTTGAAGCTGAGGTCTTGTCATGGAAGCAACTGTGTTAAATTCCAGGAACACTTTTTAAGCAGAAGCTCTTCAGTATTGTCTTTGACTAAAAAGGTATATTAGTTACAAATAAGTATATCCTATTGTATATCTTCAAACCTGGCAATAAGTGGTTAGCTAGCAATTGGGGGTGGGGGGCAGCTGCTCTAACTGGGCACATTCCTCTCCAGACCTCAGGACCCCTAGAGAAAGAGACAATGGGTAGAGGGAGACTTTTCTACGTGTCTTCTCCTCTTGGGGAAAAAAAAAAAAAAAAAAAAAAAAAGGCTTAATTTCTGGGGCTTCCTGCCTCCAGAATTATGCGAAAATTAATTTCCCTTTTTTAAGCCATCCAGTCTGTGGTACTTGGAAGTCCTAGCAAATAAATACACTTTTTAAAGCCAAAGAATATTCTATCACATGTGTATACCATATATTTATCCATTCATTCATCAGTGGACATCTGGGTTGTTTCTACTTTCTGGCTATTGTAAATAATGCTGCTATAAACATTGGTGTACAAATCCTTGCTTTCAATTCTTTTGGGTAGGTAACTTAAAAGTAAAATTTCTGGGTCATATGGTAATTCTAATTTTAAAATTAAATTTATTTAGTTAAATTTTTTTGAGGAAGCACTGTACTTTTTTTTTTTATATTTTACTCATTGCTCATGGTGAAAGGTTGTAGAGGAAATAAAAAACAAGAAATATAAAATTTTATCTATACATAGGCAGATATATATAGATATATATAGTATATATAAAATATGTATATATATATTAGTTTGGATTCTATAAACTTTGACCTCCATTCTCTTTCAAAGCACTCTTGTCTTTTACTAAGATGAAAATTTGGTTTTTAATAATTTTTACTAGTTATTTCAAGTCCTTTATCTTTGCCCAACATTTTCATTTAATTTACAGGTTTTCCCAACTTTGGTTACTCCTTATACCATTAAGTTCAACTACTTTGACCCCTTTTCACATCCCAAGCAATTACTCTTAAGTGTCCATATCACTGTGACAGACAACATCTTGTTTCAGTCTCCATCAGTACATCTCCTTTTCTACTGGGCAATGATCCATGATAATGAAAACCAATGAAATGGACTGGGTACCGACACCCCAGAAATTGCCCCAAGAAGGCCTTCATCCCCCTTGCTTTCCCACTAAGGGAATTTCTCAAGAGGAGTAACTTCAGACTACAAACACTGAGTCTGCACTGTGCCACAACAGCTGGAGAAGCCTTGGACAGAAAAAGCAAAGAAATCTGTATGGAAGGATAAAACATCTCCCAAAAGCCTCTGAGAAACTGCCCCTCTATCTGTACAAATCAGAACATTTGGACACTGTGCAAATGTCCCCTGTAAACCCACCTAGCTTTATCTTAAAGAGATTCTAGCTTCTTCATTTATGTGGGTGATTAAGTGCATCTGCGAGTCTTGGAAAAAAGGATAGAGAAGAAATACAGCCAGCACTCCAGGACCTGTTTGGTGATGGGAGAACTGATGTCATGATAGAAGAATTTTGGAAGGCAGGAGGGATTTGACAAATAAGCAGGTGCCCCAAGTAGGCTAATGATTACAAAAAATAAAAAGTTGAAAAATTTAGAAGATAAATTTAACAAGTAAAATAAAGAAAGATGCCACTAGATTAAATATATTAAGGAGGTGGTTTGGGGAGAAATTTGAACAATTAGAGTAAATCAGATTGTTGGAAAAAACCATGATGGTATCAGACAGGTAAGTTATCTTGTGATGATTAATACCATTTTACTTTGGTTAAGCAGGAGGTGGTTAATAACTGGCAAAGGGTATGAGGGAGGGCTCTGAGGTGCTAGTAAAGTGCTTTTGCTTCATTTAGGTGATGGTTAATATAAAACCTCACTAGCTGAACGACTTGTGCCTATTTCTTTATGTATGTTATACTTGGGAAAAAAAAGTTTATTGGAGGAAATACTTCTGGAATGATAGAACAAAACATCCAAAAATGTACTCCATAAAAGCAACAAGAACACTGGGGAAAAAATGATCAAAAGCAACTTTTTCAGAACTCTGGATATTAACCTGAAGGAGCCTAAGAAGCACTTACTCAAGAAAAGTGAGTGAATCTCAGTAAGCACAGTGAGCTTTGTCTATTTTAACTTACACTATCACCATCCCTTTCTTCCCAGCTCCACACAGCCTTGACAATCAAGAGCTTACCCCAACTGCGGTAGCTGTGGAAACAAGCAGTTTAGCAGAACAGGGTTAGGAAAAGTTTCGAGGCCTGTAAAAGCCCTATCCCCAGAGGACTGTCAGTATTTGATCTGATGACTCTATGAAAATCTCCATTTTTCAGAACAGCCTTATTCCTAAGTCATTTGTTGAAAACAATCAGTGGCAATTGTCTAACATCTGTAGCTGCCTGAGAAAATATTTGCAAGTCATATGCTTGTGTTGAGAATATATAAAGAACACTTCTAACCACTCAATAACAACAAATAAAGCCAACTGATTTTTTTTTATTTTCTTTTAATGTTTTATTTATTTTTGAGACAGAGAGAGGCAGAGCACAAAGGAGGGAGGGGCAGAGAGAGAGCAAGACACAGAATCTGAAGCAGGTTCCAGCCCCTGAGCTGTCAGCACAGAGCCCGATGTGGGGCTCGAACTCACGAATCGTGAGACCGTGACCTGAGCTGAAGTCGGACGCTCAACCAACTGAGCCACCCAGGCGCCCTTAAAGCCAACAGATTTTTAAATGGACAACAATTTTTAAATGGACAAAGGATTTAAATAGACATTTTCCCAAAAATACAGTGGCCAAAAGCACACAAAAAGGTGCTCAACATCATTGGTCACCAGGAAATGCAAATCGAAACCACAATGAAAGGCCACTTGACACCCACTAGGATGGCTGTAATAGACAGATAATAACAAGTGTTGGTGAGAATGTTGAGAAATGAGAACCTTCACTGACCACCGGTGGGAAAGTAAAATGATACAGTCCTTTTGGAAAATTTGGCAGTTCCTGAAAAAGTTACACATAGAGTTTCCATGTGACCATCAATTCTATTCTTAAGCATACATCCAAGAGAACTGAAAATATATGTCCACACAAAACTTTTACACCAATGTTTGCAGCATCATTATTTGCAACAGTGAAAAAGTGGAAGTGATCCAAATGCCCATCAACTTCTGCATAGTTAAACAAATGTGCCGCAGCCATACTATGGAATACTATCTGGCAATATAAAGGAGTGAAGTTCTGAAACATGCTACAACATAGAAGAACACTGAAAGCATTATGTTAAGTGAAAGAAGCCAGTTACAAAAGACCACATACCAAAACACCCAGCATGGGCAAATCTACAGAGTTAGAGAGTAGATTAGTGATGGCTAGATGCTAGGAGATGGGGGAAATAGAGAATGACTGACTGATAATGGAAATGGGACTCTTTTGAAATGAAATGTTCTAAAAGTAGATATTGATGATACCCTGTGAATATATAAAACCACTTAACTTGTACACTTCAAAAGGGTGAATTTTATAGTATATGAATTATATCTCAATAAAGCTGTTCAAAAACAATAAGGTTTACTTTAAAAATTCCTTCATATTATTATTAATCATATTACCCTACCCAAAGGGTAAGGCAGTTTTTCAAAGCATGGATGCATGCCCCATATAATCAGGGACACTGTAGGTCTTGTACATCAGTATTTCCCTAGTAGGTAGAACCAGGGCTAACACACAGTATATGGCCGACAGATAGCTTTATATGAATAAAAAAGTTGAGAGATTAAGAAACTGTGTAGAACCAGATTTCCTGGGGCATCTGGGTGGCTTAGTCAGTTAAGCGTCCAACTTCAGCTCAGATTATGATCTCGTGGTTTGTGAGTTCGAGCCCTGCGTCGGGCTTTGTACTGACAGCTTGGAGCCTGGAGCCTGCTTTGGATTCTCTCTCTCTACCCTCCCCCCATTCACTCTCTGTTTTTCTCTCTCAAAAACAAACAAACATTTAAAAAAATTTTAAAAAGTACCAGATTTCCTGATTTCTGATTCTTTTCATCTACAGTAGAGAGAGGTGGGATGTAGTGATGAACAAGGATCTTGAGGTGTCCTGGTCAGAATGCTGCTTATATAATCGTTACTATATACTCTTCATGGGGGAGTGGATATGTGGTCTATTGGGGATGGAGCTCCTCTCTCTTGGAAGAGACAGCTATTTGGGGGATGAGTAGTAACTGAAGGAGCACCGTAGCAGAAAGAACTCAGGCAGGGAAACCCTGGCTCGATTCCAGCCTCTGTTCCTTAGCAGATGTGTTTACCCAATCTTTCTCAGCCTAAATTTCATCATCTATAAATGAGATAATAATACTTACCTCTTGCCTCACAGAGTTGTAAGAATTAAATGAGAGGAGTGTATGCATATGGCTCATATGGATAATATTTGATAAATATTTTTATTGACATTGATAACATCTAATGAACAAATATGTTTTTCAAGTATGTTGTTAAAAAAAAAAAAGGCAAGAGAGAAAGAAAAGAAATGGAGATGGGCCAATAGCTGTTTTCACACCTCTCAGGAGGCTCTGAAAAGGTCTGGAACCTCACTCCTACCTTCCCAACATGGCAGTGTTGAGCAAGGTAGAACAATGCAATAACCCTTCCCCTTCCACAGCTCCCACTTGCTACCAGCCATCAGGCTGGCTTAAAACCAACATAATTATCTTGGGGGTATGGTGTTAAAAGGTAAGAGACAAGACATATCTATCCCCGGGCACAGGTAATTTATACCCATGTCAACCAAATATTTCCCCCCTGTTTTATAATGCTGCCATGGTTAATTCTTCCTTTTTCTAATTAAAAAGGAGTACCTGCCCATAAAAATGCAAACTATGTCCAAGTACATAGAGAAGGGCTGACTGAACCTGAATTGGTTCCCATCAGCAGCTGGAACTTCATTAAAAGAAAGAGATGCTTTCATTGTGCTTGACACCTGTTAATAACATACCTGCAGAAACAAGTTACAATGCTAGAGGATAATCTACAATTGCAAGAAAGAATTGTGACTGTTTAAGATACAATATATATAAAGCAACCAGCACAGTGGCTAGCAAGTTGTAGGTACTAGGTAAATGGCAACTATTATTTGAAACACCATTTTCTTAACTGCTGGCTCTGCACAGGATGCACTACAATGGAATAAACTTAATTGAATAGTGCCCTCCAGAGGCCACTGGGAATTCAACTGCACAGACGATTGAAAGTCTGGAAAAACACCAAAGAGAAACACAATTTAATTTTCTTTTAATTTACACAGAGTCAGCACTCAAGCATGGTTTCTTAAGACTTATTAGAACCTGACTGATCTGTCGCCCACCTCAGCCTTTTGGCCAGGGAATATTTGCTTGCAAGGGATACAAACAAGGACACAGAAATCTGGAAACAAGTCCAGTGAGGCACCGTGGGAACGGGTGCTGGGAACTGCAAGCCCCCAAGCCCCCGGAAACTCCTGTCCATTCCTCTCTCTCTGGGGACATTATCTCTCAGCCCTGTCCCTTTATGTATGTCCACTCTGTGTTCCTCTAAAGGGACAGCTTCCTCCTTCCTTCAGGCATGTGGCTTGGGCTCTCTCAGGACATGATTCCTGACCTGACTCTGCTTGGCCTTTCAGCTCATCTCAAACAGCTGAGCAGCTTGGTCTCTCGCTGGCTTGATTCCAAATTCCCAGGAGACAAAACTGATTCCCAGTCAAGTTTAGTGGCTGGACTCAGTTTGTCCATCCCTGCTGGATAGCCAGTGGGTAGAGGTAGGGCTGTGTGTGTGTGTGTATGTAGGGGGAGGGAAGTAGGGCCAGAGTAACATGGTCTAGTACATCCAGAACATATCCAAACAAATCTAGCACATCCAGAACATACAGAACTGTGGAAAACACTTCAAAGAGTCTGTTTTTCTAATAGCAATGAGCTTTTTTATAGAGTTTGCCACGCACCGCAGCCGTCACTAAGAGCTTTAAAAGCACCATCTCATTTAATCCTCACAACCTTCCTATACAATTTGGTCCCGTTATCATCCCTCACCTTCAAAAGTAGCTGCTGATTACAGTGGTTGTGTGTTGTCCAGTAATTTGTCCCATGCATTTTATTTCCATTTGAAAGATGAGGGAACTGAGGCTTGGAGAAGTTGCACCAAAATGGAAGCCAAGGCAATGTGATCCTAAAGCCGGTCGTGAACCACCAACCACACCCCGCCTCCCAGGGCAGCCCGGGGGTGGGGTTGGGGGGGATGGGGGAGGCAAGGTAGGTAACACAGCTGATGCAGAAGAAGCACCAGAGTTGGTCTCAGCCTTAGGGAGTTTATAATCTGACCGGGGTAGATGAGATTTACATGTGATTAGTAAATGACAGGAAAGTGATTAAGTACTGAATGTGTGTTGCCACTGTATTAGTTTTCTCTTGCTGTATAACAAATGACCACAAATGTAGAGGCCTTGGAGCAACACCCATTTGTTGGTTTCCAGTTCTGCAGCGCAGATGGACAGCAGAGCGCGGAGGGGCTCTCTGCTCAGTGTTTCATGAGACTGACATCAAGCATTGGCTGGGCTGTCAACAAGCTCATCCGAGGCTCGGGGACCTCTTCCAGGCAAGCTCACTGGCTGTTGCCAGAGTTCAGTTTGTTGCAGTTGCAGGACTGAGGTCTACTGTCCTGCTAACGTCCACCAGAGACTGGTTTCAGCTCTGTAGAAGTTGCACCTTTCTGCTGTCTGTTCACAACATGGATATTTGCTGTTCTCCAGGTCAGCTGGAACATGTCTCCCTGACTGTCCTTTCTGCCATCATCCAGAGAAAACTTTCTACTTTTTAAAGGGCTCGCGTGATTAGGTCAGGTTTACCTGGATAATCTCCCTTTCTTAAAGTCAATTGTGTCTTATGACATAACATGATCTTTCTGGAAAGTAAAAGTCATCAAACTCACAGTCCTGGGGGTTATGAGGTCGTGTACAAGGTAGAAGTGTGTGGAACCCTGAGCACCATCTTAGAATCCTGCCTACTGCACCCATGCGAGTGGATTACGTGAGGGGCGCCTAGGTGGCTTAGTCGGTTGAGTGTCCAACTTCGGCTCAGGTCATGATCTCGCGGTTCATGAGTTCGAGTCCCACGTCAGGCTCTGTGCTGACAGCTCAGAGCCTGGAACTTGCTTTGGATTCTGCGTCTCCCTCTTTCTCTGCCCCTCCCCTGCTCATGCTGTCTCTGTCTCTTTAACAACAACAACAACAAAAAAGTGGATTGTGTGTGTGTGTGTGTGTGTGTGTGTGTGTGTGTGTGTGTAGGTCAGAGCTATTCCCAGAAGCGTGGGGAGGGAAAGATTTCATGGAGGGGAATGTGCAGTGAGCACTGAAGGACAGATGGACCACACTGGAAAAGATAGCATTTCCCTTTAGAAACTCAGCACCATGACTCAAGATAATTTGGGAAAATTAATGGGTAAGAATTTCAAATATCAGAAGAAATTTTAGCACCGAGATGGAGGAGGTGGCTAGCACTATTAGATGTTATAACATGATCAAAATACTGTGTCATTAGCATAAAAATAGACATATAGATCAGAACAAAAAACAGAACACCCTGAAATAGAGATGTGTGTATACATATGTGTGTATGTGGGTATGTGTATGTGTATATCCCAATAAATCAAGCTTCACAAATTAACTGAGCAAAATTATTAATAAATGGTGCTTGGGGGCACTTGGGTGGCTCAGTTGGTTGAGCAACTGACTCTTGGTTTTGGCTCAGGTCATGACCTTACAGTTTGTGAGTTTGAGGCCTGTGTCAGGCTCTGTGCTATGGTGCAGTTGCTTTGGATTCTCTCTCTCTCTCCCTCTCTCTTTGCCCCTCCCTTTCTCTCAAAAATAAACAAACTTAAAAAAAAAAACAAATGTTTGGATAATTACACAATTTAGAAAAGATTAGATTAAAAGTTTTACTATACATCAAAATAAATGCCACCTAAATTAAAATTTAAATTATAAAGATAAATTTGGAATATGATCATGAAGCTTTGTAAAAGAAAGTTTCTGGCCTTTGGGAAAATGGCAATGGCCTAAGATGTGAAAAGATGTGAAAAGAAAAAAACTCAGACTCATCCATAGAAACAGTTGAACTTCTACATAGTCATAGAAATAATCTATTACAAGACTCAGGGGAATTTAAAAAAAAATTTTTATTTTTGAGAGAGAGAAAGCATGAGTGGGGGTGGAAGCGAGGGGAAAAGGGGAAGAGACACAGAAAGAGAGAGAATCCCAAGCAAGTTCCACACCATCAGTACAAAGCCCGACGTGGGGCTCGTACTCATCAAGAACCGTGAGATCATGACCTGAACAGAAACCAACAGTTGGATGCTTAACTGACTGAGCCATTCAGGCACCCAAAGACTCAGAGAAATTTTAACCATATAGGGGAAAGGATTAAGATCTATAATATCTAAATACTTACTCCAGTGCTGGGGATTAGGACCCAACAGGTAGTGGACAAAAGACACGAATAGAGGGTTTAGCCAGCAGGTAAAAATAAAATAGAAACAAACAAACAAAGCTAGGGGAAAATGGTTAAACTTCCTGATCAAATAAATGGAAATTAACACCATAAAAGTGAGACATATTTCTATTAATTAAACATAATTAGGTGCCTTAATTAAGGCACCCAGGGGCTCCTGAGTGGTCAGTTGGTTGAGTGTCTGACTCTTGATTTTGCTTAGATCATGATCTTGCAGTTTGTGAGTTCGAGCCCCATGTCGAGCTCTGCGCAGACAGTGTGGAGCCTGCCTGGGATTCTCTCTCACTCTCTCTGCCCCTCCCCTGCTCTCTCTCTCTCTCTCTCAAAATAAATAAATAAACTTAAAAAAAAAAAAAAAGTGAAGTGGATAACTTACATATGCTTACAGAATTCTTAGAAAGAGACCCCCAAGCTGATAACAGACTGAGGCCCTGGGGTGCAGCTGGTGGTATTAACTGGAGAATGGGGTCTGAACTGGGAACCCTTATCACCAACTACCTTTATGTTCTATTTGGATGCTTCCCCATGTGCACACATTCCTCTAAAATGGAAATAATTGTTAAGAAAGGTGGTCTAAAAAAGTATACTGCAGACAAACACGGGTGAGATGCAAACAGACAAATCTGTTGAGTTAGTCTGGTGGCACTATATCTGCATGGTCACAGATTAGATGTTAACACAGAAAAATCAAATTAACTGAGAATTAACGTGGTAGGATTGCAAGTCATTCTTTCAAAATGCTATTTCAATGTTTTAACGTTGCCACCGAAATAAATAAAGATTAGTATGGGAGAGGGACTGGGTGCCTGAGGAATTAAGTAATAGCCTTATAAATATGTTGCCCTGAAACGAATAAACAGAAGAGGAATGGGCCAAAGAGAGCTCACCAAATGGTCCAGGGAGGTGCAGGCAGTGAGAGCAGAAGGAACCAGGGGAGAGGAGCTAGGGTGTCTGTGCTCAGTGAGGTGGCTGATCAGGACACACCCTGGCATGACTCCGGGTTCAGACCTGGGAAGCCAGTGCAGAGAAACTAGGAGAGCTTAGGAAAGGGATCCAGCCTACAGAGCCCGGGGATACCAGCATTCTGGAGAGCCAAGTGAGGGGGAACAGTGGACATGGGGCTGATGAAAAACATCCAGAGCTGACAAATTTCCAGGGAGACATTTCCTTAGCAGGACAGGGATAAATTCTCTATCTGTAAGATGACTGCTCTAGAAATGTTGACTTCTCACACCTTGCAGTAAAAAAAAAAAAAAAAAAAAAAAAAAAATGAGCATGCACCCCCAAGAGATGTGTTTATTTATTTAATGCACACATGTACTATTGTACCAGTACATTATATCCATTGTAAAAACATATATTAAAAAGTATTTTAAGAGCTACATTTAATGTGAAGTACTAAATTTTTTTTTCACCTTTAGTAAAAGAAAAGTGAATATTATTTTTAGGAAAAGCCATATAGTTAAATATACTTCAAGGTTTTTGAACACTTGACTTGACGCTCCGGGATGTGGTCGTTGAAGTTCAGAATGAATGGATGTTGGTTTTAAGGGATGCCATAGCTGGAGATATCGCACAAGGATGGGGAGATCCCAATGGTGAAGTGCAAAAGGGCACAGCATCCAATCAATTATAACATCCATTTTCCAACCTCATCCACCACTTGTATTCAGTTTTGGTAGAAACTTTGTGTTAATTTTCAACTTGGTTGAGCTTTCTTGCAAAGTCATTTTAAAATAGTTTTTAAACACCTAAGTTCTCTAAAACTAGGTAGATTTAAAAAATAGAACATTTGCTCTCAAGATTTCAAAGATGCATATGAAATATTTTGTTGACAAACAGAATTTTTTGTAAAAAAAAAAAAGTCTTATACATATGGAAATATTTCTGAAAGTCCATTTTGAAAATGCTCTTTCTGAAACATGAGTTTCTTTCAAATAGCAGTTACTCTCTTACTGTTGCAATATCATCTTTACATTGGAGAAACGGGTTATGAGTGTTTGGTTTGCAAAAATAGCCTCCAGAAAGCAGGTCACTGAAAACCACTTGTTTTCATAGGTAAGGTGGACCAATTTCAAACACTTGTCTTTTTTGTAGAAAACACACAGTCATCTTTAAGTGTGATTACTCCAAATGCTGTGCCTCAAGATAAACATTCAGACCTCTTTTTGGCAAACGTTTTCATGATTATTCCCCATCTTATTACAGAGAAGAGTACAAATTCAACTGATTTTAAAGGTCTTATTTTTATAAAATTAATCATACTGATGCTATTCCCTGGCATTTCTGGCACATCTGTCTTTGGTCTTCCCTTCTAACTTCTTTGCTGCATTAACTCTCTCAGGACCAATAACTGAATCAATTTCATGTTCTGGCCTGTTTTGTAACCTTACTCTGAATTCTTTTTTATTCTAGTCAAAGCAGCTGTTACCTTACATAATTTTCCCATAAAGCATTATTTTAACTAACAAAGTCATTGACTTTTGAAAATATATCTTTTTTGGTACCTCTTTCCTTGAGTGACTCACAAATAAGTAGGTGTTCCATTTCATTACTGAAACAGAATCGAGCAAATACCCTTATTTGGAACATGTGAGAAACAGCAGTACTTTCCTCCAACTGAGCAAATCCCCCACGCTGCACACTGTTTCTTTAAAATTTTAGCAATGTTTCTGTGCATCTTCCAACAGAATTTGCTGACAAAACCAGGCATTTTGCATTGTAGCTATATTGTTTTCCATGGGTTATTTTAGCTATTTTTACCAAATGAGGAAGAATGAGCGTTTTCCTAATGATATGACTTTTTGCCTTAAGCAATTAAGTTAAGAAAAAATTCCAAATAGGTTTTTAAATATTCAGTTTAGTAAAATTCCGGACAAGATTTAGTATTGCATCATTTTGAATATTGTTAAAACATTTAAAACTATTTTTATTCATGCTGGGGATCTTTAGTTTTTAAATATCTTCCTAATTGTGATGGCTTCATACCATCATTAAGTATTATCTCAAGGCACAATCTATGCTTACGGTGAGGATTCTCTTTAATGATAGGGACTAGAAATTTGTAGTTCATGTAGTCTCTTGTAGCTTCAAATATTATTTTTTTTTTGTCTGACCTTTTGTCAATCTGAATAGATTGTCATGGTTTGACCACAAATGGTGGTCTTATTATAAATTGTACCAGAGAGATACATATATGTACTTGGGTCCTGAAAATATACCTGAGCATACACCAGTAGTAAGAGAAGGGCCAACCCAGCCATTTTCTTCTGGTTGGCTTATACTTACATTAATTATATTATTTTTAATCCTCTTTTTTTTTCCCCCTGAAGGATTTTAGTTTATCTGCCATTTGGTAAAGTTTAATTTAATTAAAATGAAATAATTTAATCCATAAACCTATTTCACTGCGTGAGCTTACATAAACTTCAGTTCCTTGAAATAAGTCAAAAGTGAATTAATCAGTGACGGGGTGGGGGGAGGGGGGGTCTTTGTGAATCATCCTTTCTTCTCTCAGGACAAATCACATACCTACCACACAGGACACAGGACCTTCTGATATACAAATTGAGTGAGGATGCCAGTGTCAACCATACTAAAATATTAGTTAAGCTCAGTTTCTTATTTTTTTAAGTTAAAAAGTATATCTTAGGATGCTAATAATTTTTCACTTATTTCATGGATCTTCCTGGGCATCCCACTGGACAATGGATATCTAAAGCATGAACCATTTCTAGAGACTGCCATTTAAGTCCTCTGCTTATTCTGCTGGGTCAGACAAGGACTTCAGAGGAATGGACATCTGGACTCAATAAAGCCCTTGAGTCAGAAAAAAACCTCAAGACTTGCCATGCAATTTGACAGAGACCTGTACTTAACAGAGGCTGAATTTTTAAGAAGGACGCCCACTCCTTCTTCTCCCCATAACAGATCGGTCTCCCTCAGGGACATTTGTGAAAATATATCTGTGATCACAAAAATCAAAAGTTTCTTAGTAAATCCCAGCCCAGTGTAAATGGACTAACCTTCAAGTCCAGCCTAAGGCTGAACAAACACACACACACTTCAGCTATGGAAACAGCCCGGCCCTCTGTCTCCCTTCCCCTCCCCAAAAGGAAATGGGCTAAATTTAAGTCAGGGATACGTTATAAATGATAGAATCATTCTTTCTCTGGTGAAGAACGAGTTCTGAACGAGGTAAATGTGGGGTAAGTCAGCTATTAGATCATTGCTGATGTCCCTGCATACAGGTTTCTGTGGCTCCAAGATGCAAAGAACTTGGGATACTCACATCTTTGCATGTTGCTTTGTAAAATTTCAACATAGATAAGCCTAGTCGTCCCAAAAGCCACTAGTAGTCACATCTCCACAACCATTTTAAATACAGTATAACAAACTCACCCCTCAGAATCTTTGGAGGAAGGTCAGATTTCAAAGAAGAATCCCATGAAGAAATCTATATAACTGTTAAAACCCATGTCTATTATAAATTGTACCAGAGAGATACATATATAGATATATATACTTGGGTCCTGAAAATATCAGATTTGATTCCCTTCCAGGAGGAGGCAGCAATGCATAGGTGAACACCAAGAGACAGGAATTCAAGCCTTTTAACCTCTGTGCTTGGCCAACAGGTTGATTATGAACAGCTGAGCCAGGACATGAGGTTACCTGCATCTGTGTCACAAGACTGAGAGGGACCAGGGCCAAAACAGGTGCCAAAGCTTGGAATTCAATGACCTTTTGGGAAAGAAAGACTCAACAGTCATTTAAGGGCATCTAGTGCTCAGAATGAGAGAACAAAAATGTTTATTACCTATTTAATACCTGGACATAAAAAATGAGTAGAAGTCAAGAAATGGCTGAAAATGGCTGGGG
Source organism: Leopardus geoffroyi (assembly GCF_018350155.1). Classification (NCBI taxonomy): domain Eukaryota; kingdom Metazoa; phylum Chordata; class Mammalia; order Carnivora; family Felidae; genus Leopardus; species Leopardus geoffroyi. The sequence goes on from NC_059326.1 coordinate 213,863,570, forward strand.
AGTGCCCATGGAGAGGAGAAGGGCATGAAGTCAGGCCAGTAACACTATAATCACACTAAGATGCTTTTGTCTTTTTTTTCTTTATGGTTTACAATTACAACAATTCCCAAAAGTGTTGCTAGAAGTTTCAAAGCGAGTGTCTTAAGTGGGAGATTTGGGTTTTCCATCTCCCATGGCTGAAGTCAGTCACCCAGTGGTGCCTCTGATGGGGGTACCAGAGGAGAAACAGGGCCCTGGGATGAAATGAAAGAGCACCTCTGGATGGTGTTCTGCAATCTGAACCCCTTTAAATCATGGTAAGTGCCTCCTTTTGTGTAATCTCTTCTGTCATAAGGACAAGTAGACTCTGAAAAGCTGTTCTTTAGGTGGCTCTGGACATAACCTGTGAGCGGTGATTGAGATGTGTCAAAGTTGCCAGTTTTCTTAAAAAAAAAAAAAAAAGCCACCCCATTGGCCAGTGTAGTGTTTGACATGGCCCTGCTAATCACTTTCCTCGAGGTTTTCTGATTTCAGGACATTGCGTTAGACTGGGGAAGGCCAACTTCCTCTGCCATCCATCAGGAAGAGCCTAGCACAGTGGGTTACTAGTCAGATCATGACTCATCTGCCTGTGGGTGGTGACCTGAGGACTAGGTCTGGGAGTGTTAGGAGGGGACGCCATGGGGGAAACCGAGATGGGCACCTTCCGGGGACAGCATGAGGACACCAGGCACCGAGTGGAGGGAGATGGTACCTGTGTCACTCGCTGCTCAGCGATGGCTTAGATGCTGCCATGCTAGAAAGAGCTCTGGAGGCTGAAAACACCATCCTGACAACATAGATGAATGAAGTTGACTAAGACTCCCAGCATCGTGCTCAACTTTAGCCACAAGATGGCAGGCAACAGCGGGACATTCTCCACAGCCTTGCCCAGAAAGCACTCTGAAGACCTGAGGGAAAGCAAGGTCCCATTGTCCAGTCCAATGGCTGGCCATCAACACATTTGTGAAGCTGCTATGAATTAAACTCTTGTTGAGAAGGAAGGTTCTAGATGTAATTACCATCCATTTAAAGAATGGGTATGGAAACATAAAGAAAAACTTGATTTTCAATTTGTTTTTACTGTCAACAGTAAACTATAAAAAAAAAAAAAAATCTAGTTTCATTGGTCACTGTTCGTGGTGTTGAAGAAAAGTTCTAGAATTGAGTCACAGGTGCTGAATTCTAGTCCTTGCTCTTTTCTTAAGAAGGTCCTTGACTCCGGGAAACCATGAGCCACAGCCTCAGTTTCCTCCTTGGTTGGGCGTGGATGAACTCTGGGATTCCTTCCAGAAACTAGTCATGGAATGAAATAGCATGTGGGGATAGTAGGCTGAGAATGAAGTGGGCACAAACCTGAGGTTCTGCAATGCTTCATTTCCATGGCATCCTTGGGGAATGGGCTGTTCTACATGACAAGTTTTCTAGATAATTGAATTCTAAATGCTAAAACTTGTTTTCCTTTTAACCTTCTGTAATGGAAATCTCTCTAAAGTGTATTACACGCTTCTCAGGCTTCTTAAACAGCAAGCTGAATACAATTTAACCTTGCCTGAATGTCTCTAGGTTATCATGATGCCACCTCTTACTATATATACAGTCCTGAATAGAGCACCGGTGCCTTTGGGCATATTCAGGTAGGCAGGACGCTCATGCTAAATGGCCCCAGAGACTATATTATAAAGGTATAATTGGCAATTCTTCCTTCCTGTATCTCCTACACCACTACCTGCAGTCATTTCTCCAAGTTACACCTTCTAGCAGCATTTGACACTCTGTTTAAAATCTGCTATAACCTAGAGAGAACTCAAGGTTGCTATGGGTAACCAGAGCCTGAGCTTGTAACAACCCTAAATTTAATTTTACACACATTTAAAGGCAATGGGTACTGTACTGAAGGTTACTTATGGTCAGGGCTGATATTCAGCTAGTCCACCCAGTATGTAAGGTAATGTTCCTATATACTAGTTGGCCAACCGCCCTGAGCCCCTTGGGCCCTCCTGCCAGCTCAGTACCCTGGCCTGTCTCCTCGGATCACACAGGCTTCTCACATGCCAGCGTGAGAAGGTGCAGACTCCAAGGTGCAGTCTGCTTGTATAGGCTCCAGGACCCTGTTCTTGAATGCACCAGCATCCTTTCCAATGGGCTGGTACCCAGGCCATACTGGGTGCTCGGTATTTGATATCACCCTGGTTTCTGGGCTGAAGATTATTCTGTATCTTGCTAAGTGCACTGCCACAGTTTGAGGCTCTCCTCTGTACCTCCAACTCAAAGGCTTTTTCTTGGTTGTGTGCTGTGCTCTGGGTTCATATCGCCTGAGGATGACCAGAACAGGTGTTAAAAGTCAGCTTTGATTGAACACCTGCCATGTGTCAAATGCCTATTTAGTATATTAACTAAATCATTTTATCTAATCCACTAAATGACCCTACTGGGGAAATAGCATCAACCTCCTGTGGCTGAGGTAACTCGCCCAAAGTCACATAGCCAATAAGTAGGCCTGGAAGCTAGACTCATCTCTCTGAGGCCCATGTTCCTTGCACTATGCTCCTCTCGTGTTTATCAACGTACAAAAGAGTCCAGTCATGGTTCACATCCTGAAAAATACATTTTAAGTGAAAATTGGGCCCTTTTACTTTTCAGAAAAGGCTACTTGTTTTGTTGTGTGGGTTATGTTTTAATTAGTTCCATATTTTGTTACCAATTTAGAACAATCTGTCCCCAGGGAACAGATCTGGTTTACTTATAGAAAGCTAGCTGAGGGAGGGAGGGACTGGGGTTACAAAGTACTCCTTGTAGGAAATAATTTAAAAAACCTTCTCATTTCTCCCTCCACAAAACAAAAGTAAATAGAACATTCCAGAAAATCCCATCTTCCCTAGAGTAGGTATGATAGAGCTTACAAAAACTTTCCTTTGTGTGTTACCAATTATGCCTGCAAGAGGGGGCTGTTACCACACAAAAGAATAAGGGGCTCCCAGAGCTATGGAAAAGGGGACTTAGGGGTGGGGGTGGGGGGTGCTAGAAGCAAAGTGCAGACCTGAGGAATATCACCCAGTGAGAAAGTAGAATTGGTTCTGTAATTTTGGGCCAGTCACAGGTTTACCTTTGGAACTAGTTCTGGGGTGCAGAAGGGTATCAAACCCACAGCTATGAATTCTTTGCTCTTTCCTTAGGGATGAGGTTTACAGACTGACCCTAAGCTAATTTTTTAAATAAGTAAACCATGACCTCATCTTCCACATTTTGCACCTGCTCCTCCTACACTTAACACACCCACAATTTTCAGAGTGTCTTCTTCCAAACACATCCACCATGCTCTGTAGTTTCCCCAGTAAGTCTTGTCAGGGAGGAAATCGCTTGAATAATTGCCTAGCCAGAGGTGTGACAGGGTCAAAATAGCAAACGTATTCATTTGCTAGGGCTGCCATAATAAAGAACCACAACCCAAATGGTTTAAGCAACAGAAATTTGTCTTATAGTTCTGAAGTCTAAAAGTTCGAGATCAAGTGCTGGCAGAGCCGGGCTCCCTCTGAGGTACTAAGGCAGGATCTGTTCCAGACCTTTCTCTCCTGGCTTCTGATAGTTCCTTGGCTTGTGGCAGCATAACTACAATCTTTACTTAGTGTTCTCTCTGTGTGCATGTCTGTGTCCAAATTTGCTGTAGGACACTGGTCCTTTTGGATTAGGGGCCCACTACTCCAGCATGACTTCATCTTAACTAGTTACATCTGCAATGGCACTATTTCCAAATTAGGCCACATTCTGAGGTACTGGGGGTTTAAGGCTTCAAAATATGAATTTGGTAGTGGGAGGCGGTGGAAGGAGGCGGTGGCTGGAAGACACAGTTCAAACCATAACATCATCTAAGGTAGTGTTGAATTCGAAACCAAACTCAAGAGAAGGAGAAGAATGGATTGCCCAAAAGAGTGCCTCATATGAAAATTCCAAGCAAGAGTATGGACAACCAATGTATCATCTTGGCGGGGTGAGTGTGATGTTCATATGGGGACACCTGAAATCTTATGCTTATGAATAAGAGGGGTATACAGTTGAGGGAGCTGTTTGCAGAGTTACACTGGGGTCTCAACAAAACCCTAATTTGTATTCACCACTTTTTAGGACAAAACCTATATAGGTATGTGGAAAAATTTAGTGTTGAAGGACACTGTTAGCCAGTTACAGAGTGAAGGAGCATCTCAAGAACATTCAAAACACTTTAAGTTCCTTGATACTTAATCTCAAAGTGCTTCTAGTCCTGAAGTTCTGGCTAGATATAAGTGTGGCAAAAGGATTCTACATTAAAATTGGGTTTCCTTTTTTAAGATGGAGTGGGGGGCGGGGGGGCTTCTGTTTTCCTTATCAGTTTGGGTAAGTGGAAGCCTTATGGTGTTCTAGTCATTTTCTTCCCTGGTGTCTACCATTACACTGAGGAGGTATTCTGTGAAGCTGAAAACCATCCATGAAATTACCAGACCACATGGCAAAAACCAACATATAACCTTGGGGCAGATGTGAAGTAGTATAGCACAGGACTTAGGAGCACAGACTGTGGTGGAAGATAGACCCAAGTCCAAATCTGGTTCTGCCTCTTATTTAGGTGACCTTGGGCAAGTTATGTGGCCTCTGTCATCAAGGTTTCTCATCACAGCTTTAGATGTGGTAGGTATTAAATAAGATGGGAGAATGTCCACTATGGTAGCAACTGCTCACTCAACAACACTTCTGATAATTACGCCAGAGAACTAGGGAGTGAGCCTTAGAAAATCAAGCTAGTCTCCTCTTGTCTTGTTAACCTCTTGGTTGTTATGAGCACTGGGAGCCCAGGACTGTAGGAGTCCTCCTTCATTACTTGATTCACTTTCACACTTCTCTTGAAGACCCATCAGTGGATCCTGGCCTTTTCCTTCTATCACCTCTACATCTCAGTGGCTTCTGGGTAGGTCTTCCCTCTCCTGGCCTTTCATTGTCCAGCATATACACATGACTGTGTCATCAGAGAAAGGAATTTCAGGGTCATGACTGTGCACTATTGAAAAAGTTATGTTTGGGAGATTTACTTCCTAAGCTGTGGAAAACTTCCAGAAGCCCAGTGCGTTGACTATTGTTTCCTTATTTTCTGTATTCTTGATGCTCTGGCATTTCGGGCCTTGATCCCAGAGAGACTGACCCTTCCAAGGTTAGCCAATTCCTAGAAATAGCAAACTCCCCTGAGAATGTGCCTTTGATATACAAATCAACCAATCCAGAGTTCACACCCCAACCATCTCCTTTGTTAAACTTTCATACATCAAGACAGTATTGCCCATAAGTCACCCCATGCCACGTACTGGACAACTAGAGACCATCCTATATCTCAGAGCCTGCTGCAGTTATTCAAGCTACCAAATCCTAAGATTGCTCAGAGTAGCTGCCATGCCTCACCCAAACCTCCCTTGAAAATCCCAATAAAGTTTCAGGCCATATTCTTCCCTCTTCTCCCTCTGCCTCCTGAATAACACTGATGTTTCTCTATGTAGCCCTGCATGGTGTGTTGATTCCCCGTTTCTAGAGATCTGGGAGTGCCAACGTCTTCCTTTGTGACAGTCATTTCCCTGTCTGCATGTCTTATCATACTTGATTAGAACAAATCCCAGGTACATTTGAGAACACCCAAGCATAACAATTAGCAATCCCAGAGACCTGTTCCTCAACATGTTCTCCTTTTTCCATCCTCCAAGCTCCTCAGCCTTAGCTATTTCAGTCCAGATGCCAAGCGACCACATCCATCCAAATAATCTCTTCCTGACCACACAGAAGTGGAATGGTGCCCTGGAACAGGTACCACTCCCAAATGGGAGTCAGAAGGGAGAGACTGAGTCTCAGCTGTGCCAATTATCACCATGACATCATGGGAACACTGCTTCACCTCTGTAAGCTTCTAGAATGATCACCTTCTAGCTCAGGTGGATCAAATGAAATGTTTCAGAGATTCACTCCTAATATGTTAGCATAGGCCGCTTTGGCTAGCCTCCCCACCCCCACCACCCCCACCATCCCTACACACTTACCCAAGGTCTCAAAGCTAGTTGCTAGAAGACCTATGGAGAAAATCCAGAATCCCAGACTCAGTTCACTGCCTCCTCCATCATACCATACTTGCCCCTCCTTGAAACCTCCATTAAGGAGTCTAGTTTTGTGTCCCACTTTCTGTCATGACCCTGGTCCCATCACCTTTCTATTCTTCTGTATCTTCTTTCTTTGAAAAAAAAAAAAATGGGCATCATCCTATGACTCAAGGAATAAATTAAAATCACCAAAGAATCCTCCTTTGGTAGCTGGAAAGCATTTTCATTTCAGGGTTAGATATACTTTCAGAGCCTGGGACAGTAAACTTGGCCTCTTAAAAAGTCTACAACCTTAAGCAGGCAATGGGAAGAGCTTCCTGAACATACATGAGAAAATTTATCCCATATGGAATAAACTTCTCCAAATCCTAAAGACTCCAGCAACCTCTTAGATAATAAATTCCCAGTCTTTCTAAACATGCTCCATGTAGAACAGTCATTATGAGGTTAATATTTTACTGAGTACTATGGATTAGACATAGTACTAAGCCCTCTATATGCATTATTGCATCATTTAGTCATTGGATCAACGATCAATAGTGTTATCATTTCCATGTCACTGGGAATCCAAGACTAAGAGGGATGATTTTTCAAGGTCAATCAGTTTGTAAGTGTGGGAGCCTGAGGAGGCAGCACTAGTTGGGAGTTGGAGCTGTTGACCATTATGCTCTCCCACTGGATGTCCCCTTCCTGCTCTTCCTTCTGCCTCTGCATCCAAATCAGCTCCCCTCACAGAAGATAGTTGTAAATGGTGGGGGCTCTCAGGGACAGCTCTGGGAGGGCTGCCATCAAGCTCCACTGATCCCTACTTCTAACCTCAAGGACCCAGCCACCAGGGACTGGAGTCATATTCTCAACACCAATGAATACCATGGTGGTCAGTCCTTTTTCTTTTCTAAGAACAATTTCGAACTTTAAATAGAATCATTTCTCTTCAACATTCCTCCTTGAAAGTGAAAGTAATTGCTAGTTGAGGACCCAGCCATTAGCCAAGAACATCTCTTCAGTCAGATAGGCAACCCAAAGAAAATACTGGTGAGAGTCTACTGAGTAAGTACTCATACATGCCAGCCAGGCCTGTGCTATGTTCTTTCCATGCACTAGATCATTTTAAACTTGGGCCACACTATATATATGTGACCAATGACTTCTCGTTGCCCCTCCATGTCCACTCTCCACCATTCTCTCCCCTGGCTTCTGACTCAGGTTGACACATATGGACCCTCTCAATGGGTCCCTTGCCACTGGCTTCTGCCTGGTTTCTGCCAATGGAAAGCTCTGGTAGGAGACTGAAAGGAAGGAGAAAATTAAACTTAAGGTACTTCTGCTGTGGCTTCTTCCCTTCAGGGTCTCCTTGGGTTACAGATCTCCCTCAGTGAAAGGTCACCATGATTCTCAAAGTGACCCTCTCTCCATGATTCTCTTCTCTTGGGACATAGGAGCTTTCCTCACAGGAGCCTCTGAAGGCTCCACAAAAGTTATGCATCTCAGAATATCTTCAAACTTCTCTTTTCTTTTCTCTTCCATATTTAGTCATTACTAAAACCTTGGTGTGCAGTAAAAGGTTAACACAGCAAATTTGGTGTATTCAACCTCTGTATATTCCAAGGAAAAGATTGGTTCTTGACTAACCCCTGGGAGGTAATTTCTAAGACCTTGGAATAGTCTGCTTGATGAGAGTGTCTTTGTATACCTTGGGTCTTGGGCCATACTAATAATGTAATCTATGGCACGGGCATTGGGCCATGTGGCATTAGTTTGAACTCTGGAAGGACTAGACACTGAGTAACTAAGGTCAGCTACACAGGCACTCCATGCCAGCTGACCCCCCAAAAAACCCTGATACCAAGGCTCCCATGAGCTGCCCTGGTTGACAGTACTCCATAGATGTTGTCACACACCATCGCCTGAAGAACTGAGCCCACCTGTACAACTCTACTGGGAGCAACAACTGAGTTTGCACCTGTTCTCTCGCCTGGATCCCATGCTGTGTACCTTTTACAGTTACTGGTTTTAATCTGTATCCTTTCACTATAATAAACTGTAACCCTGAGTTTTTCTGAGTCCTTTGAGTCCTTCTAGTAAATCACTGAGGTTGAGGGTGGTCTTCGACTCTGATTCATCTGGGAAACAACAGTCCGGTCATAACTTACTGAGATGATGGGTGGCCACACAGGTGAAAAATGGAAATATGCTCATTCAGATGAGATCCAAATGGATCTTTCAGGATGGGGAAACTGGGACTGAGGGCAGGGGTGGCTGGTTGTCCAAAGATACTTCTAAGCATCTCAAGGGGATTCTGGACTGTTTGTCTGTGACTAAGGTGATATGAGACAGGCAGATGGAAATACATCCAGGACCCAACCTTTAATGCTCCAACTGGAGGGGAGATGTTGGTTGAGTGGAGGAGAAGATCTAACTCAATGTGACATTTCTTATACTCTTGTGTCATGTAGTATTCCTAGGTTTCAGGAAAAAAGGAAATACTCTGAGTCTAAGTCCTCTAAGAGAGAATGAAGCATAAAAGAAACATACAAATACCACAGTACTTCAATTTAGTATTTTCCCTCTATAAGATAAATGCCATTGGCTTACCAGAGTAGGACTCAAACCCGTTGCAGTGTAGGTTGGAGCAGCAGACATACATGAGCCACAGTGGTCCCCCGTCCAGCCCCTGTGCCAACCAGCACTCCCCCACTCACCTGGCCCCACTGACATCAACTCCGACCATCAGCTGCCCATTCAGGGAGAGGATCTCATCCCGCAGTCGGACCTTCCCACTCTTCCCTGCCGGGCTGTTCTTCCTCAGCTCTGTCACCCAGATGCAGCCAACGTCCAGTACAGGGCCCTGGTGGGTTTTCCTCTTCTTGCCCCCTCTGCGCTTTTCTCCATAGTCCCCGAAAACAGGGATGTTCCCAAAACTGAGGCCCACAGTCTCTGTGTCCCCCAGCTCCTTGGTGAGGTACACAGTACAGATCTCCATCCCTGGGGGGCTGTGGTCAGGTGGGACCACACTCTCATCCACAGTAAAGTTCAGCTGGATGTACTCCTGCAGCTTCTGGATGGCTGCCTGGCAGAGCCGCTGCTCTGGGCCATCCCCGCCCTCCCTCACGCTGTTCTGCAGCCACTGGTAGAGGAGGGGCAGGTGCAGCATGGCATTGTCCTGGGTGATGGGCATGGTGCTCACTCCCAGACACCAACATCATGAGAAGACCTGCTTCTGGGGGCTGGACCGGGCAGGGCCCCATGTCCCTTGGGAACCCTGGCTGTCATCAGCTTGCCCTGTGTTCATGTTCAAGGTGGCAGATGAGCCTAAAGGATGCCTACTTGAGACTGGGCTGTTGGCTTTGGCAAGAGGAGGACAGGACACAATTAGAATAACAGTGGAACAATTGCTGTGCCTGGAGTGCTCACCGAGAGAAGGAAGCGTCTAACAAGTTCTTGTTTGGTTCCTTTCACAGCAGAGCCCATGCAGATAACGTGGAAATGGGGTATTCTTCCAGCAGCCACAGCATGACCTCACCTGGACTCATTTATGCCTGGAAGAGGAAAAAACAAAAAATTTCAGTCACAACAATGAGCCCTCTGAGACAGAACACATGGCCTCCTGTATTACGAAAGAAACATGTTTGCTTTTTCAGGCAGGAATCTAATCCTCTCCTCATTCCCCAGCTAAGATCCTTCCACCATGTATATATATACAGACAGACTGACAGAGAGACAGACACACAGACACACACACGCGCGCGCGCACACACACACACACACACACACACACACACACCCTTCCCCCAGACAGAAACCTCTGGAACACTGACCTCCTCCAGGAAGTTTTCCTGATCATCAGGGAAATAAGATGACTTTTTCCAGTACAGCCCCCATCAAACTCATATCCAACAAGGAGGCTATGTGACAAGATTCTCTGGAAGGCTGTTGGAGGGGTTCTGGACATATTTAAAAGCTTACATTCTTAGGACGTTAAAGTCTATGTCCATTTGCCTTGATCAGCCCAGCTGCATATCCAGGAAGGCTCTCCATTCCAGGACTAACAATGATGCCAAGAAGAGAAAGGGCCAATCAACAGCACAGAGAGATTCAGGCTTGGTCTTAGGACAATGCCCTTCCTAAGCCTGGGCCTCATTCCATCTTCCTCATGTAGCCTCACAGGGATCCATGTCCCTAATCATCCTACAGCTCTTAGCTGCTCCCCTTCCTTTGGTAAACTGTTGGAACTGACCTACTCTTAAGCCAAACCCAAAGCTATCTCCTACAGAGAAATATTTCTCCATGCTTCTGAGTGAGGAGACTTGGCCTCTCCTCGGCTTGCCCTTGAACACACAGCTTAGAGCAATGATGCATCTTCCCCCAACGCCCGCACGGCCAGCGGCAGTAGGCACGTCTCCCCTGCGAGAGCTGGCAGCTATCCTGCCCCCACCAAATTCTGCACAGGGCCTGGCACACGATGTGTTCCCACAACGAAAAGCTAATTGAAGTCCACTGCCAATTCTCCTTCTCCCCCAAAGAAAACTTTCACCTCCATCCTTTGTAAATGCAGAAAAATGATCCTTTTCACTCTCTTCTCTGAATTTCACTTTCATCCAGAGAAAGTCAATATAAACTATGCCATCTAAGATGGAAAACATTTTCTAGCCTTCTCAGGAAGTGATTTAACAAGGAATAATAATAAATGGGAGAAGTGTCAGAAGCCATGTCAATAATACATGACCTTATTACTCAGTAACCATAAAGAAATTTCCAATATAGCAAGGTTTGAGCTTCCAAAGAACTTGAGTGCCAGCTATTAATTGGTTCCAAATAAATCAAAAGCTTAGCAAATATCATCTACATAATCACATGCCTATTAAAAAAGAAACACAAGATCAAAGAAAAGATAATCCATAAATGTACAAAAACGGAATGTTCCCTTTGGCCAAAATAAGTAACACCTCTCACTGCAAAGTGACTCCACACAGACATATTAAAATCTTATGAATAAATCAAAACATTTTCCATCAGGCCTAGCAATCGTTATGAGTCTCCATTTCCTCATCTGTAAAATGAGAAAGTTAAGCTAAGTGATCTCCAAGGTCTGTCAAACTCAACAGAGAGGTCCTTAAACACAGTGACAGTGTCTCATTCATCAGTGTCCTCCCGCCCCCAGCACAGTGCCTGTTACCATGTAGACTCTCAATCATTTAGAACAATTTTTAAAATATCTTTTAAATTACAGTTTTAATGGTCAATGATTCAGGGACTTAGTCACAGTTCAAGTGGTCCCATACATATGAAAACAGAGTAAATATCCTGGGCAAGATGCTCTTTAAATAAGTCTGATTGAAGAAAAGCCTAGAGGACCTTTTTTTTTCCCTGCTGTCAACTTGTATTCATTCAGTAAGAATCAGGCCTTGAACTTGGCACTGGGAATATATACCATCAATAAGGCAAATTCTTTGCCCTGAAGGAATTCATAGTCCAGAGGAGAGATGCCTAAATACGTGGAAACCAGCGTGTAATAAGTCTAGGACAAGCCTCGTAACAGAATTGGCATAGGTACAATCCTGGTAGCCATGTTCATGTAATATGAGCTCCCAGCCCCTGGTGATGGGTCCAGAGCTGGGGATCTCATGCAAGCTGGACCAGTGTTTTCCCCTGAGAACTGAGCACTGGGACTGAGAGAGATAGAGACAGAGATAGAGATAGAGATAGAGAGAGAGAGAAAGTCCAGTCTTAAGTGTGTGAAGGTAACTGTAATTTTTGAACTAGGGGCCCTGGATGGCAATGTTCTACCTGCTGTGAACAAAGGAGCAAAGGAGCAAAGAAAGCCATCCTACCAAGAAATAAAATAAAATGGATCAGGAGAAGGCAGAGGTGTAAGACCAGCGAGAGAATACTCTGGTTTCCCCACAGCACTCCTGGTCTTAGTTTCAGACACACTGGACACAGCTGCACTGCTACCTTCCTCTTCAATCCAAATGACTATATCAATCCTTACAATAAATTACATTTTTAACAATTTAACTACTTAAAAAAAAAAAAAAAGAAAGGTCAAGCAAAACTAAACAAACCCCTTTAAATGAAAATAAACTTTACCTTGAGTTGTTTCCTGCACTTGGCAACTCAAAAGTTGTTGATATACTGGAGGTGAGCAAAGCTGATTGGTTCAACATGGAGCAGGTGTCCCTCTGTAGTCTATTAGTGAAGGGCAAGGGGTTAGGGTCAAGAGATATCATCCTGGCTGCTGGGAGCCCACCCTCTGACTGTGAATGTTGTGGGGGCAGGGAAGGAGCTTTCATAAAAGGAAAAATTATTTGGGGATATTTAGTCTTATTTTGGTGTTCATGGGATATGAACAAGTTTTTGACTCCGTACCTATAATTGGGAATTTCCCAGTAATCCTTCTAGCCCCCTATTCTATCAATTCCTTTTCATGGGATCTTCTATAAATAAGGGGAATAGGAGCATTCCAATCTACTACAATGATTTGAGATTGACTCAGGGCATAAGAAAAGATATACAAATTTGCAATACATGAAATGAGTAGTTCTTTCACAACATCCAATGAAACATTCAGGGGAACAAAACATTGACCCAGAGAAGATACAGAACAACAGAAACCTGCAAATAGTTACAAATACCAACCTCCCTCAGAGGTGGATCTGTCTAGAGGTCTTAATGCTTCTCATCTCGAAGATCAATTTCAGCAGCGAGCAGAAATCTGTGGACATGAAGGCCCACTGCATGTTCCAGTTCACTTTTTTTCTATCATATATAATTCTCTAATTAGAGTCCATCTCAAAGTAAACAGCCATGATAATTTAAATTAATTTTGACTAGCCTGAAGCTGACAGCCTTAGCATTCAAAATTCAAAATGAATGCTTCTTAACAGATTTTGATACTGTGTTTAGAATCTACCAACTTTGGGGCGCCTGGGTGGCTCAGTTGGTTAAGCGTCCAACTTCGGCTCAGGTCATGATCTCACAGTTTGTGAGTTCAAGCCTCGCATCAGGCTCCGTGCTGACAGCTGGAACCTGCTTCAGATTCTGTCTCCCTTTCTCTCTGCCCTCCCCACCACCCCCCCCCCCACTCTGTCTCTGTCTCTCTCAAAAATAAACAAACACTTAAAAAAAATTCTAGAATCTACCAACTTTCTAAGATCCTCTTTCAGCGAAATCATGCATGCACAGCAGGGCAATAACTGCCCCCACAAGGGGGAGAAAAGTAGTGCCGGGTTGAGGGGGCCAACAAATCTTAGATATTATAATGGTTAGTACCCGTCTGCAAAGCTCAAAGCTATCTGGCAGAATTTACTCCTTAGTGTTTAATATTTTGAGTTATAATTTTTTTTCTCTAGGATGGGGAGAGGGGGACAATAATGAAAAAGATGGGTCAACACCAAACTATATGAAACCAATCATCCGCCTAAAGTCTCAGCCCAGAGTCACCTGAAATCCATAAGCTAAATCCTGAAACTGGCAGGATGCAGAAAAGGGTCCTCAGTTTTATCTAGACCTTGCTTCAAAGATTCATACTGGGCTGTCTTTACTCACTCCTTCTTGCAATTGTCCTGAATTCTTGATGTCTTCCTATTCTGGAATCTGCTAAGTTCCAAGTTCCTTAGTCTTCTTTTCTTCTGGACTAGATTCCTCTTTTTACTTTTGGGAAAAGCTCACATTTTAAAAGTGAACCAATGTTGATTAAATATTTACTGTTCATTCAACAGATGTTCATTGAGTGCTTATGCCATGCAGGGCCCTAAACAAAACAGACAACATTCCTACAAAGCCTCATGAAGCCTGTATTGTGATGGTGGCAAATTAGTAAACATAAAATACTATAATGTCAGATGGGGATTGATATTATGAAGAGAATCAGAGCTTACTGAGTGATGGACGTATGAGCAGATTAAGAAAGGCCCTCTGAGAAGAGACCCAAATAAAGTGAGGGATTGAGTGAGAGAATATCACCCGCCAAGGGCTGTTCTCTGCTAAGGAGACAGCAAGTGCAAAGACCCTGATGTGAGAGCCTGCTGGGCTCCCTGGGGATAGGTGTGGGGGTAGATGTGGCTCCAAAAGAGGGAGTGAGGGGGAATTGGCCCCAGTGAGCTGGAGGCTTCCCCATTGTCTCATTCTCCGTAAAACAAGGGCGGTGACACCATTTTACCCACACTGGCTTAATGGCTAATGTTTTCTGAGCATAACCACACTCAGACGTTCTTCTAAATGAGCACTTTCCATGGATTACCTTACTTATTTGGAAAACAATACTGTAGGAATATATTGTTAGTATCTCCTTTTTAGAGACTCAGATAAATGACAAAATCAGAGAGGCTAATTAAGGACCAGAGAGGCTAATCAGGACTAGAAACCAGATCCACTGGATTTGGTCATGTAGGTTAGCACTCTGCCCTGTAATCCCAGCTGCCAATGGGCCTCATACAACACATAAATAGGTACCTTGTGTCAGAAGCGGGTGGCTTTCTACCTAATATCCATTCTCTCGTCCTTTTCTTTGTGGGCCTGATATATTCAACTAAATCCCAGCTTCTCTTGGAGGCATGGAGAAATTGTTACATGGTGTTTCTTTAAGAGATTCTTTAAGTATTCTTTAAGAGAAGAACAGAAATGAAAACATAAATCCCCATGTTATTTAATCATTGTTATTTGGATTTTTCAAAATCCAACTAATGAGCTGAATTAACTCCCCCCAAAATAACACACTGTGATACCCAGAAGTGTAGGAACTAGAAGTAATAGAATCTAAAACATAGAATTGGATGACAAAGGGAGGGAGGGTGGCAGATGCCAAGGACCCGGGTATTTACAGACTGGAAAAGTGACCCTAGCCATTTAATGTAAAACATTTGGTTAAAGTGCCACCTGCTGTACCTTGGAAAGTCACTGATGTGTTCACTGAGGCTATGGTGTTAAATATGGTAGGAAACTTTTAGAATATGGGTAGATGATTTGACACTCTCAGCAAAGTCTAGAGCTCCTCAACTCAGCCAGCAAGTGAGATGGGAGGAAATGTCACTTTGTCAAGGAACATACTCTTGTCATTGAGCCCGTACTCTACATTGCCAGAGAGGCTCAGATGCTGGACCCTTGTAGTGCTGAGAAAACCTGCTTGATTAGAAGGGGGTGGGTGGTACCCTACCAGACAGAGGTTGTAAGTCTTGAGAAAGGTGTGATTACTCACTGGAAGCCACTGTTTCAACTGTTCCAGCAGTACACATTAAGTAGTATATGTTAAGTTAAAATTTAGGGTGATGGACAGAACTCATATGCTAGAAATGAAAGAAAACAAATCATCAGGAATTGACCAAGAGCCTACTAAGTTGTGGGGGAATCATACTGCCAAAACCCCAGCCCTGGTTTGGCTGGGATGGCTCAATCCCCACAGCAATCTCATAACTCCAAAACCCCAACCCTGGTTTGTAACAGCCTGGGATGGCTCAATCCCCACAGCAATCTCATAACTCCAAAACCCCAACCCTGGTTTGTAACAGCCTGGGATGGCTCAATCCCCACAGCAATCTCATAACTCCAAAACCCCAACCCTGGTTTGTAACAGCCTGGGATGGCTCAAACCCCACAGCAATCTCATAACTCCAAAACCCCAACCCTGGTAACAGCCTGGGATGGCTCAATCCCCACAGCAATCTCATAACTCTTGCTCTCACTTCCCTGGGCAACTCACATCTACAAGAAGTAGGCAATGTGTACAGCCCCCAGAAAGGGTGTCCTTCCAAACCCACCACAGAAGTGGCCACAGAAGACAACGAATGAGGAATAACCTTCCAAAGAGAGGCCAGGGCCATGGAGGCAATGAACAGGAGTTCCTGTCACAAGAGGGAGGGTTTATACCCTTGCTAGTTTTGCTCATGAGGATTAGGTCATATGGACAGTGACTGCTGTGTTTTCCATGGCTCCTCTCATAAATGGAAGTTTTTATTGTAGTTATTCTATACCTTTTCCAGCATTGCATGTGAGTTGTACCAGGGCTTGGTCACAAGGAATTATATCTAGAAGTGATGGGAGGGACCACACATCACCCAGAGATCCAGGGCTCTAATCTTGATAGACTGACTGGATCAGGCTTAGGTGACACCTCCACTGGGAATGGGGAAACCATGCATGGAAAGAAGATTATGTCTGAGTAACCAAAAGAAACTGGCTTGTTGCTTACATAATATTCATTCTCTCCTCTTTCTTACAAAAATCCATCTGTGTTTAGGGGCAAGTACCCAATCAAAAAACCTGTTTCTTAGTGCCCCTTCAGAGAGAGGTGGCCATAACATACAGTCCCGGCCTATGAAATAGTTTGGTGGGGTTACCAGAAAGGTTTTTTTTTTTTTTTTTAAGTTTGTTTGTTTGTTCATTTATGTAATCTCTATACCCAATGTAGGGCTCAAATTATTACCCCAAGACCAAGAGTTGCATGCTCTTCTGACTAAATCAGCCAGGCACCCCCAGAAAGGGTTTTTTTTTTTTTTTTTCATGGGCACTTTTTGTCTTTTTTCTTGCTGAAAATGCGTATGTGATGGCTGGAGCTTTAGCAGCCATCTTGTGACCAACCATAAGGCAAAGGCCTGACATCTATGAGCATCTGTACCAACCGTAGACATTCTACCTCCAGACTTCTTATTACATGAGAGAAAAACAGGCTCCTACCTTGTTTAAGCCTCGTTAATTAGAAAATCTGTTATAGGTGAACAAAATCCCCTAATGAATATATTGCTTTAATTCACTCTTTACCCTCAGATTCAAGATTGAGAATACAACCCTGAGTGTTTCAACTTTAGCCCTGCTACTTTGTCAATTAGCAGCTATTATTAAGTTTCCACCTTTATTTGGGTCACCAAAACAACAACAACAACAACAAGAACAACAGCAGCAGCAGCAGCAGCAGCAGCAGCAACAGCAGCAGCAACAGGGCATATTTTGCCCTTAAAGAGCTAAAAGCATACATGAATTCATCCCATCATTTACTAGTACCATTGTGCAGCCCCAGGTGTTGCAGACAAACTCACAACTGATTGAGAAACATTGCAAATACAAATCCTTGTGATTCCTTTAGGATGGCTTATATTTTGTAAGAACAAGGTACTGGCTAATTTTTAACTACATGGCCACCTCTAGACGAGCTGAGTGGCTGTGCATATGAGACAGAAGAAGAATTTGGTCCAGCGTTTATTTCATGCAATAAGAATTAATTGTGTCAGGCACTATGCTAGCCTAGGGAAGAAATGATGAACAGCCCTGTGGAGGCTGTGGTCCACTGGACAAAGAGATCATTAAATAAAGTATGTGAAGGGCCATGAAGTGGTACATTTGTGGGCAAGTGATGGATTCTGGAAAGTGAGGCTTTAAAGGTCTATGCTGGGGCCTTAGGGGATGAGAGAGGTGTTCCCATATAAATTACAGAAGATGAGGACTTAGAGGGGACCTCAGGGATTTCCACATCCAATCTTCAGTTTGAAAGATGACAGAAACAGACAACAAGACAAGATGAAGATCCTTTGGCTTCTGGGTCTCTTAACTCTTGAAGAGTAGGAAAGAAAGGAAAAATAAATGAAAGGAAAAAGAATGACCCAACAGCTATTCTGAGAAGCTAATACTTACAGATATTGCATGTCCTGAAACATGGACTATTTGCCCAAATAACAAAAGACAGGAATGAATAGAAATTGAAGAAATTCACAAAATATCATGCATGTTTTCCATCATGATAAGTGCAAGAAAACATTTGGGGACTAGAAAAACAAAATGAATACTATAAATTATTTCTGTTACTTCTAAAATATATTTACTGTGGCTTCAAAGACTGAAACAAGTTTGTACATCTGAAGTTTATGACTGTTTACTCAGAACGTCAAAATTTGGCCAGTTCTGGATTAATATTTCCGGAGTTTAGATATGTCGATTCTAAAAGACCATGATGGTTGGGAAAAGAGGGTATTTCTGAGGTTACATACGTATCTGTGAAATGGCAATTCAATGTTTTGAAATAGATGCTATCTAACAAGTGGATAATAGACTGAGACAGAAACAACTTTTGTATTAGCAGCAAGATAATCATGAGTCACTGTGGTTGTCCATTTTAATGTGATCATTGTGTCCACTCTGTATGGACCGGCTACCCATGATGCCACCAATCTGTCCTCCATAACCCTATAGACCACGCCATCAACATAGAGCATGCATTATAAGTTCTTCTTCAATTTTACTGAAGGTCCAAAAAAATTTTTTTAGTATAGTGGACACATGATGTTACATTCATTTCAGGTGTACAACACAGTGATTCAGCATCTCTATACATTACGCTGTGCTCACTGCAAATGTGACACCATCTGTCACCCAACCCCATTACAATATTACTATTTTCCCTATGCTGTATCTTCCCTATGTATGTACTCCTGTCACTTATTCATCCCATAACTGGAAGCCTGTATCTCTCACTCCCATTTTGCCCCACTTGAGTTATTATTTTTTTAATGGAGACTTTATAGTTGTTTCTTTCAGAACAATTGCACTGTTTAGCTGCGTCTAGTGTTTAGACTTTTGGGTAAATAATCTACTTACTATATATATTTAAGTTCTTAGCATGTAACTGCACAGGATCTGACTTCATCATTGAATATTTTTAATAGCCAGTAATATACTCTGCCATAGGTATAGCTATAGGTCCCCAGGCAAGTCATCTAGCATCTTTGAGCCTCAGTTTCCTTATTTGCCAAATGAGATGGTTCTACTAAGTTTCTTTCTGGTTCTAGCATTTTCCTAGACTTTGGAGCTGAGTTAGCGAGCCAAAGAGGGAGTCACTAGCCTCATTTAGAAGCATATACACAACACATGGAAGTTTTAAACTGCACAAGAGATGGGCCAAATTGCTTTATCAGATTTTGAATATCTGCCAAGACAAAGGGAGGAAGGGGGGCCCTTGGGTGGTTTTACATTCGTGGCTTATAACCACAGTTCAGCTCTTCCAGAAGACAAGAAGAAATATATCCTACTGAATAAAAGCTCTTTGGAACAGCAGAAAAAAAAACAAGGCTTCAAAAAGGGGGAAGCAACTTGCCTCAGGGGTGGGGTACAATAGGAAATCCGGTGTTTCCAGTGAGGCACCACAGACTATCCAATTTGGCAAGGGCCTTAACTGTGTAGAGACCAGCCTCTGCTCCCTCCCTCCCAGACTGCATGCTGGAAACAGGGCTGGAGTGCCTGGTGCAGACAGAGTATCCTCAGAGGAAGCCCAAAGATCATGGAGCACAGAGGTTCAGCCCGTTTGCATCTCTGAGCATCCCCTTTTCCCAGGCTTCGCTGAGGGAAAAAACTCAGGACAATGGTGATGAGAAGCAAGTCAAAGTCATGGGAGTGAGAGAAAGAAGAATCCTCATTTGCCCTCTTCCAGGCAGGAGATCAGAATTAAGAAGGAAAGACTGAAGCCCTGTGACATACCAGTGCCCAATATTCTCTATGGACCCCATGTGCCATCTTGGCTGTTAAAAGAGGTGAGAGAGAAACGAAGTAGAGTGAGAAGAAGAGAAGAGATGGCAGAAACTTAGAGGAACTAGCTTGAAAATCATCCAGGGGAGGTTTCATTCCAATGGAGAGATCAGGAGAAATGAGGAGGTTGGACGCGTTGTCTCTTAAGATCCTGCTGTCGCTGTGTCTGTGTTAATGTGCAGGAACATGCGCACAGGCAAAAGATGTGGCTGGGGAAGGCCACTCGTAGGCCAGGGAGATGTGACAAGGTGACCCCGATCTTGGTCAAATTCCCTCACTCATGTCTTCAGGCTCCCAGGCTCAGAAACCTGACTTCCGTCTGCACATTGACAGAGTATCTGCCTGTCAAGTGTAAATATACAGTTACCAGCAAGAAAGCTCATTCATTAATTTTCAATTGGAAATACAATTATTAAGTGAGCAGGATGTTGGCATTGACCCGCTCACTGCCGGCTTTCCCTACAGACAGGATGCAGAGGAATGCAAGCTTCAGAACAAGGAGAACCAGGTGAGCACAGGAGGCTCCCCTAGCTGAAGCTCTCTCCACTCACTCTCCCACTCTAACCTGGGCTCTGCAAAGGAAAACTGTTCACTTAGCTAAGACTCCCTAACACTAGACAACACTTGAAAAGGTATTCCTAACATCTAGCTCCTGGAGGCTTTCTTTTCTGTTCTCTACATTCACTACCCCCCTCTATTCACACCCCTTTCTTCAAACTGCATACCATAACATCAGTAGTGTTGATTTCTGTTCTCTGAATTATGGTCATAATCACATTTGGGCCCATCTTCTCCAAGATCACTATGATTCAAGGTTTGAATTCTGTTTTTACAGAAAATTTCTTCACTTGGGTGTTCCGGAGGCTGGCTATTCAACTGTGTATGATCTATGTACTGGTTTCATGCTCCACATAGAAATCTGTCTGGTTTCTAAGTTCAGAGTTGTGGGGAAGGGGTCTCGCTACTGCCCCCCGAGTACCTATGACACCTGACAGATTTAACAAAACTATAGGAGACCAAAGAGTGGTCACGAAGCGGCCACCCTGCAGCGTGGCTCTGATTTGCTCAGAATGGTGTGTGTGAGCTTGCAGGAGGTGAGGACAGGAGGTGAGGACAGGAAGTGAGGACAGGAGGGCCAGGACTAAAGTCACAAAGGAAAAGCCAGGGGAATCAATGTTCTCCTTACCACTCTTGACCTGGAGCCTTGCTGAGTAGCCTTATGCTGCTGAAATTCCAGAGAGCTCTACCATTTCCCAGAGCCCCATGGCCCTGTGGCAGCATCCTGGCTACACAGATGGGGGAACAGATTGAGAGGGGACCTGCGATTCAGTTGAGAGGCAGAGCACTAGGCATCCATGACGTCACTCGGCAAACACTCATTTCGGCTTGGAAGCAGGTTCTCGTCCATTAAGGCAAAGTCGCTTGCCAGGAAAATAGGAAATTGGAATTTTTTAAAAAAACACTTTTATAATTCTCTGTATTAGAGAAAATGGAGGCACCAGGGTGTGTCTAAATGGGGGGGGGGAGTAGATAGTTGGGTCCATTATGGATTTAAAGTTTTAGGACAAGAATCTAGTCTTTACACAGCTAGGCCTCCAGAGTAGGCACGGTGGACAATAGATGCTCCCAGGCACCCTGTTGACCTGGGAAATTACCAAGATTAGCAAAATGGCCATTACCTGCCACCCACCAAGTTCTGCTGAAGCATTTCCAACAGGCTTTAAGCACCCTGGTCAGATGACTCCAGGTTCAGGATCATTCTCCCTGTGAAGCTGAGCATGTGCCGGTCCAACTCTAAAGGAATTCTGTAAAAATAACTGAAGACCTGTTCTCAACATGAAATCGCAAGTCCCTTTGCCTGAGGAAGTGATTATAAACTTGGCCTACCTCCCCAGGACGTACTCTTGCCCCCTGCCTGGTGGGGCCCCGTTGTAGCTCTGCTCTCTCCTGCCCTGTCTTGTCATTTCCTTCCTTTCCCACTGTGCTCCAAGACTCTCCATTCCACCTTCCACCCAAGCCTTTCCCACGAGTCTCATGACCAGAAAAGAAATGGAAAGGAAGATGCCTGTGCTTCTGGGGTTCCTGGGTTCTACAAGATAGACACTGGATTCCTCGGGCAGGAATCATTCATTCACTCCCTCCTTCATTCAACAAATATTTATTGAATGCAATAAATAAAGTGACGTCCTCACCCTCAAGAACTGAAAAGCTGAAGCAGTCTTCCCAAGCTGGGATGAGCCTCAGAATCCCTGGAAGCCATTGTGGCATTCAGATATCTACATTTATAACAAGTGTTTCGAGTAACTCTGACCTAACAGAGCTTTTCTGATGAAACTGTTGGTTGGGTTGAATGAGAGGTGTTGGCTACTCCATGACTCAGAATGGAGACCATGGGAACAAAGTCAGCTCTAACATCCTAATGTTTCAGGAGACCCCTCATTTCCTACCCATATAGGGGTATTCGATTTAGCAAATAAGAATATGTAGTGTCCAGTTAAATATGAGTTACAGATAAACAACGAGTAATGTTTTAGTATATCTCAAATATTGTAGAATGTTTTAGTATATGTGCCATGCAATATTTGGGACATATTATTCTGAAATTTTATTGTTTATCTGATATTCAAATTTAACTAAGTGTCATATATTTTAGGTGGCAGCCCTACATTGACCCCATCTCAACATGAAGCTCTTAGAGCCTTTGACCTGCATGTCTTGTCTGCCCTTTGTGAAGTAATCCTACCTGGCACCTGTGTCCTTGTGTCAATAAGCCTTTCACTTCCCCCTGGATGCAAATATCACCCGTGGGCCAGGGCCCCTCACACCATGCAGGCAGAGAGAGAACGAGTTAGCCCTGGGATCATATCTCAGCCTTGGGTCTCATGTGCCCAAATCTGCTACACCCAGCCCAGTTCCCTTTCTTGAATGCCCCTGCTTGCTGGTCCTCTCTTGCCAGCTGACCTCTAGTTCCACACAGTACAACTATGCCACAAGGATGAAAGGAGACAAGGAATAGAAAACTGTTTGATGTGAACACTAGAAGTACCCTCCCGGTGATTGTCAAAGTATCATCCAGGAACCATAACCTCCTGGGGTTTACAGTCACAGCTGCTCTGGTTTTATCAGTTGTATTTATTTTTCTGGGTAAAACTTTATTTGAACAAAGTAGCTAAAAACCGTTTGAAAATCACTAGAATATACAACGAACTCTATGGCTTATTTTGAGTTGTAGAGGAGACAGCTGACTGTCTACACAGCACCTGTTCCCTCTTTTTTACCTCCTAACAGAATTCTGACTTTTGTTCAGAGATTCATCCATCCTTTTCTGAGCAGTAGGTATCTCAGCTCTAAAAATGGGCTGATCGATGATAACATCCTTCCTCTTGCCAGCAGCAGTTTCAAGAATGGACAGGTGATGGGGTGCCTGGGTGACTCAGTCGGTTGAGCGTCTGACTTTGGCTCAGGTCATGATCTCGTGGTCTGTGAGTTTGAGCCCCGCATCAGGCTCTGTGCTGACAGCTCAGAGCATGGAGCCTGCTTCTGATTCTGTGTCTCCCTCTCTCTCTGCCCCTCCCCCACTCATGCTCTGTCTGTCTCAGAAATAAATAAACATTAAAAAAAAATCTCAAAAAAAAAAAAAGAATGGAGAGGTGACCCAACACTGGTCAGTGAGTGAGGAGGTAAAGCCTTGAAAGGGGCCTTCGGGAAAACCTTAAGAGTAAGTGCTGAGAAGCAATAGTCCTTCTTCTTCCTCTAGATGTCATCAGGGCTCAGTCGAATGTCCACAATTTCTGCTGCCATCTTGATACCAGCCTAAGATGAAGCTTAATGTTGAGGATGGTACATTGAGAAGGAAAATGAAGTTGAGACCGTGATGACATTGTGAACCTTGTAGAACCACCAAATATCCTTTCTGTGGATGACTGTTTGGGTTGGATTTCTATTTCCTGCATCCAGAAAACAACCTGCTATAGATGTGGTTCTATGCTTGGGGCTTCCTTTTAAAGGGAAAGTCAAAGACAGACATGCAAATTTGAACTTCTGAGATTCGCAGCAGGAAATGTGGATCTACCTGCCTCTGTTTCTATCCCAGAGGGCAGAAATTTGGTCATTCTTCTTTCTCATAGTAGGAGAAGAATTGAACTAGCTTTCCCTTTTCTATAATTTGAATACAAATAGTCTAGTATAATGTTTGTTGATGAAGTGTTGAAAATAAGTTTATTCCTCCCTCTGACAAAACCTCTATATTTAAGCATCCTCAGAACCCCAAGAGGCAGCACATGGTGTTTGAACGGCCTTATGCATTTTTCTTCGGAGCACAGGCAGAGGCAGAAGTGAGGGTCCCTCCAGCACCTTTAAGGTACAGAATCCCACAGCCCATGGGAAGAGTCTGGATCAACTATACCACTCCCTACCTTCATGCGATTGCTACCTTCCCCTCCAGTGAGTGTTGACCTAACCCCCTGGCTTTGAGGGTGGAGCTCCCACTCTGGAAACTTTCTACCCATGGTGCCTTCTCCTGTTTCAAACATTTCCATAAACCTATAAATCAACTTTTCAGAAGAGAGTTGGAGGCTTGACTCTGGGCTGTTGACTAAAAAAGTGAGCTTGCTTCTTAGGGATTCTCAATGGTACAGTAGAGCCACTAGAAACGAACAACATCTTTAATCTACCTACAAAGACATAAGTAAAGTAGTGGATGGCTCTAAGCCAGGGGCTCTTATTTCAGTACAGCAAGACTGAAACATAGTGAAGGATGAAAAGAAAATGTAATCTGGATTAATCATGGACACTAATAAAAACAAACACACAAAACTGGCAAGAGGATGAAAACAGACATAGCGAATCAAGGCCAGTCCACTCCATAAATATTTACTGAGTGTCTACCACCCTGTGCCAGGCATTACCAAAAGCTGCTGAAAATACAAATTGAGTAAGTTCTGTTTTTGCCCTCAAGAGAGTCTCAACTTTCCTAGGGCCAGATGTTTAAATAAGATAAATCTTAAGGAATGAAAGAATGCACAAAGTGGGACTTGCATAAGGTGGGAGTCATTCATACAAGCCGATTCATACGAAATTCTCAGAGCAAACATGTAGGTAGTGTACTCATGCAACAGGCAAAAGGGGTGACATAGAGGCTGTGCCCATGTACTGGGTGGTGAATGGGGGTGGGAGATTAACATGAAGGTTGGGGCAGATTATGTTTGGCCTTCCCTCCTGATCCCATGCTTCCCAATCCAGTGACTTTCCTCATGTCAGCAACGGGTTTTGGCTGGTGGTGGTTTTATTTATTTAATCATTTAAGCAAGGGAATATTATAACCAGATATGTGATTTCATTTTAGAAAAATATCAGTATGGGAAAATGTTTACCATCACAGGTGAGGAAGTAGGTTACAAGGCAGTTTGTTTTTTATTTTTTTTTAATTTAAAAAAAAATTTTTTTAACGTTTATTTATTTTTGAGACAGAGACAGAGCATGAACGGGGGAGGGACAGAGAGAGAGAGGGAGACACAGAATGGGAAGCAGGCTCCAGGCTCTGAGCCATCAGCCCAGAGCCCGATGCGGGGCTCGAACTCACGGACCGCGAGATCGTGACCTGAGCTGAAGTCGGGCGCTTAACCGACTGAGCCACCCAGGCGCCCTGGCAGCTTGTTTTTAATGTTGTATTTATTTTTGAGAGAGAGAGTGCAAGCAGGGGAGGGGCAGAGAGAGAGGAGGACAGAGGATCCGAAGTGGGCTCTGTGCCAACAGCAGCGAGTTGGATGTGGGCTCCAACTCACGAACCCGTGAGATCATGACTTAAACCATTAAGTCAGACACTCAATGAACTGAGTCACCCAGGCACCCCTACAAAGTAGTTTTGATTGCATGTCAATTGTGTTTAAGATTGAAAACAATCTCTTTGAAAGATATTCATTAAAATGATTGTTTTCATTTCAGGGAATCAAATCTATGAGTGGTCTTTCATCTTGAAATTTCTGGACTTCTAAATCCTTATGAACGTACTTTTGCTGACTGAAAAAATTCTGTGTGTCGGGGGCACCCGGGTGGCTCAGTAGGTTAAGTGTCCGACTCTTGGTTTCCTCTCAGGTCATGATCTCACAGTTTGTGGGTCGAGACCTGCATCAGGCTCTGCGCTGATGGTACAGAGCCTGCTTGGGATTCTCTGTCTCCCTTTCTCTTTGCCCCTCCCTCCCTCTCTCTCTCTCTCAAAATGAACTAAAAACACAAGTGTGTGTGTGTGTGTGTGTGTGTGTGTGTGTGTGTGTGTGTGTGTGTGTAAGGATACAGACGGGATTTCTACAGATTGAGTGAGTCTAGGCAGCAAGGATACCCACTGGGAGACTGTCCTCATAGCTCAGGTGTGATCTCCTGACCGCCTGGACCAGAGCAGTGGGAACAGGGCAGCTTCTTAAGCTATTTCAGAGGCTGAGTTGACTAGTCCAGACCTCACGCAAGTAGATTGGTAGGGAAGGGGATGGAGAGGAGGAAGAGTCAAAGGTGACCCAGGGGATTGGCGAGAGCGGGCAGCTTACCCAACAGAGAGGTCCCTTATTCATGTTGGCCCTGCCCTTTGCCTCATACTCCAGGCATCTGAATTTGGCCTTCTTGTCAGAGACCCAAACTAGACTTCTTGCCTTCCTCTGGTCACACTGGCTACAGGAGCAGAGGGAAGGCCAAGTCCTTCCTTCTTACTGTAACAATGGATTGCCCTTCCCCCACATCCACCTCCAACACCCTGCTTTCCACACCTGTGAAGTCTTACTCAGAAACTCCCTGTCTAAACTTCCTGGGCCAGAGAGAACCAGGTTTGTTATCAGAAGTTCACAAAGGCCAGCCTTCTTTTAAGGTAATTAAAACTCCAGTGTGGGAGATCTTTGGCAACAACTACTTTTTCCACCTAGCGACTCTCGCCACAGATGTGATAGTCCACCAGCTTAGGAAAGCCAAAGCGTTACACGGGAGCCACACACACACACACACACACACACACACACACACACACACACTGCTGTTTCGTGAGTGCCGCTCTCCGCTCCCTCTTCCCCTTGTAATTCCCCAAAGCTCCCATTCAACCGGGGAAAATATGGATCCGATTAGGAGCCAAACAGTTGCAGCCTCATTCTCCTTTTACTGACCGGAGGAGGGGAGGGCAATTTCCATCAGAAAAGCCGGGGGAAATGAGTGACAACTACAGAGCTCGACCAAGGACTAGGAGCTGCAAAGGAGAAAATTGCCTCTATGAAGTCAAACCCGTCTGCGGATAATGGACTGTGGAATCCATTCCAGGCCACCACACTCTTCTGCTTGATCCCATTAATCTGTCACTTTTCCCCAACTACACTTCTATTCCTGCCACCTAACAAGAGTGTGGGTCCACTCCCCACTACATAAGGATCCATGGAACACGAGGAACAGGCAAAATCTAAGGAGAAGGCAACACTTACAATCAGCAGATTAGCCATGATCCAGCTCCACATTTCAAAAGGAAAACAATTTTGATTCAAAAAGTAATTTGATAAAGACAACTTTCCAGAGCTTAGGCATAAAGACTTTTGCACTATATTGTGATGAAGAAAGGCTCATTAGAAAACAAAATTTGGTCAGTGATGTGCGGAGTTGGCTCTTGCTGGCTCCCAAAAAATGACTGAGGTTTTCTGGAATCTCACAAGCTGGCTGACAGGTTGGTAATTTGAAATCAGCCATGGTGGGATCATTTATACCATGGAAATTGGCAAATGCTACAAATCAGGTCAGCCTCTTCCCTAGCCATTTGTTAAACATTTACCAGCACACCACTGAGTGTGATTTTTTTTTTTCATTTAAAGGCCTACTTATATACACATTGGTGTGTGTGTGTGTGTGTGTGTGTGTGTGTGTGTGTAAATCAAGACAAAGTAGCTAAAACATTAACTGCTTTAATTCTAGCCAGTGAAACGAATAGCTTTTTATATCTTCTTTTACTTTATATATTTTTTCTACAGAGAACACGTATTCTTTGTACAGTAACCAACATTCTGGAAAAGAGAGCAATTCCTTTTCCTTCTGAACCCTCTGACTCATCCTTCTCCTCTCTGTCCTCTTCTTTGATCTCCTCCTGTCCTGGCATCCCAGGTTTTTATTCTCTTCCTAGGGTGCTGCTGAAATCCCAAACTATTCACCCACCCGAGACAGGCAGAACGCTAGGTAATGAGAACAGGTGAGCTCACTCCAGGCTCCAGGCGGACAAAGCCCAAACTCAGCCCACACCAGGCTCACCTGCAGGGGTGAACTGGTCTCTGGACCCTTGCCCTGGGCACAAAGCCGTTGTTGGTAAGTTAACAAAGGAGCAATAGCCAGATGGGGATAGCAGGAATCTCAGCCCAGGTGACCCCAGGCTCTGTGGATAGGACAACACCATTTCTTCAGGTATTCATGTAGGCTTTCCCCACCTACATACTGACCACTCCTATTATTTGTTGAGCAGGGTGACTATTCAACACTTTCACATCTAGTACCTCATTGTATCCTTGTCATAGTCGGGTGTTTTCCCAATTTAGCACATATAAACGTAGGCACAGAAAGCCCATGTCATTTACCCAAAGTCACAAAGCCAAGGGCAGAGCTGGGACAACAATGCAGGTATTGATATTGACCTAAGGTTTTATCTCTCAACTGTACTGAATACTTCACAAGACCCTAAGTTTTGGATCATATAGTTTTAATGAAATGAGCTCCCACTTTCTCACAATTAAAGAAGTCCAAGACAACCTTGTCAATGGAAAAGGGGATACTAACCCCAGTTGGACTTGTTTTCAGAACCAGTTTATGGTTTCTGCAGGAAGGTAAGATTCCACCGTGTTCTTTCCTACTTCCCATACACTCCCTGTACGAGAGATGTTGAGTGTGAGCTGAATGATGGCTTTATTGCTGGTATCACTTTTTGACCTGTTTCACCTCCTAATCCCACAGACTGTGGGACCCACCTATTGCCTCCAAATTCCTCTGCCTCACAGGAAGAAAACGGCTGGGATAGGAAGGGCTGTGTCACACTCCATGGGATCTCCTCAAGCAGGCAGTGGACAATGTATGTCCATACCACAGTCTGGCTCTGGTCTACACAGAGCCTCTTGGCTCTGGTTACTCAGCTGGCCTGCAGAAACTTCTGGTTGGCCAGTGACACAGAGGGCTGACCCTGTGCAGATGGGACCCTTCTGAAAACAGGAGGGACGGCCCTCCAGGCAATAGTGCCCAGGAAACCATGAGCAGCTTTAGCAAAAAGGCAGCACTGATTCCAAAGTTCTGTTGACCAACTTT